>NC_056745.1:1534945796-1535253296 GCF_019279795.1 Protopterus annectens | reverse complement strand
GTGGCAGTTGCAACAGTGCCCCAGAATGAACATGTGCACCAGGTCAATGGGTGAATGCACAGATAACCACCCTTCAAACATGCCAGGAGGGGTAGAGATAACTAGTAAGCATTGGGGTGTCATATGTGATGAACAAGTACTGCTGACAGCTCACAGGTGTGCCACACTTCATGATACAATAACCTGATGAAGTGCCATAGGTTCATAGGTTCATAGGTAGATACTAGGCTATTGGCCCTAGGGCCTATACAAGCCTAGTCAAAAATGTACCCTGGCTTTCGCCACCCAAGAAAATTATTTTCCTGTGCCCCTGTCAAGCAGAACCACAGAAATGATCCCTGAGATGAATTTCCTATTACCCATCCAATCATCAAGATTTTTCTTGAAGAGTGCTAATGAGGAGCTCTGTTTGACATAGATAGGTAGTCTGTTCCAGAGTATGGGAAGTCTCTGGGACAGGAATCTATCCCTCCAGCATGTTCTGTTTATTGTGGTGACAAGGTTTGGGTCCCTAGAGCATGTAATGTTACTTGATTTGTAAGACAGAAAGAACTAGCATGATGTACGGGTGGAAAAGAAGGCAGACTGTCTGGCACCTGTAATACGTTACCACAGCTGTGCAGTTATCAGCAGCTTTGGCCATGTTAAAGTTCAATAAGCTCTGTAGCATGCACAGTAACTGAGTAACACTATAGCAGGAACACCTAAATAGGCAGGAGTTCTAATCCCAATACTGGCAAGTGTGTGTATATGTGTGTGTGAATCATGTACTGTCTGACTCATACCATTTTTGACCTGTGTATTACCCTTTACACTTCCCTTCACTCCAATTTAGTAGACCTGCTGTCATTCACCTCAGAAGTACCTTTGGTTGAAATGGAAATATATAAGCTTTGTGGTGCTTCTCATAACTGCGTAGCACTACAGTAGGAATACCTAGATAGGCAGGAGTTCTAATCCCAATACTGTCAAGTGTGTGTGTGAATCATGTACTATCTGGCTCATACTATTTTTGACATGTGTACTACACTTTACACTTCTCTTCACTCTAATTCTAATGTAGTAGACCTGTTGATGTCATCCACCTTAGAAGTACCTTTGGAAGAAGTGGAAATGTATAAGCTCTGTGGCACGTCTCATAACTGCATAGCACTGTGGTAGGAATACTGAGATACGCAGGAGTTCTAATCCTAATGCTGGTAATTGTGTGTGTGTGAGTGTGTGTGCGTGTGTGAGGATCATATCACATGTGGCTCATATCATTTTGATGTGTATACCATACACGGCTGGTGACCACCTCTCGCTGCCATTACTTTATACAGTGTGGTGACAGCACCTACCTCACATACATCAGGTTAAACCATTGTACAGTCCTCTGTACAGATGTGTCTGGAATATCCATATGTTTGAAACCTTTACATAGTCGGAAGTGGTCTGTGTGCCTTAACAATGCCCATGTATATGATATTATAACCAAATAGGCCACAGTGAGTTTACAGATACATATGGCAGCATGAGGTATCATACCTGACTGAAACATCATGCCACTAGGAAGTCTGCCACCCTCACAGGGGCTTGCTTTGTAGGTGCAATAGATGAGTGCATATGCTTGGTTTTACAGGTGAAATGTACCTGTTATGGGTCACATTAAAGGCTGAAAGAGGTGGGGACTGTCATACTGCCATCCTAATTAGTATGTAACAAGAACACTTTGCATCTTAAGAGGGGCGTGTACACAATTTATATCCATTGCATACCAGTAATGTGTCATGCATGACTTTACCTTAGGACATTTGTCCAGCACAATTTTGTGGCCTCTGTCCAGATGTCTTGGCACTAAGTTGTGAAGTATGCTACAGGAATGTTGAATTCACATCAGATAGGCCCCAGTGGTAACCACTGTGATGCAATACAGTTAACCCCAGCACAGTTCAACATACACAACAAGCAATATAGCTATTACATAAAGCAATATAGCTATTACTGATGGTTGTGTGCATGGTAAATTGCTACAGGCTGCTGTCCCATATGCAGACCATAGGGTCCTAGGTAGTTGAGAGAGGCAGATATTTTTAGCAGACACACATGTGGCCTTGGTATAGGAGGAATGCAGCATGTCTGCACATCTACAGTACTAACCCCAATAATACACAATGTCCTGTTCTCATCATAGATGTGCACCTCTGTGCATTAGAAAACCCCATCCACAACTAAAATTGGACCTGACACATGCATGTAGATACAATACAGATATACGTATGTCTGATACATTAGTGTACTAATCCCCACTGGGACCTTACCTGCGTGGTCCTCATCCAGTGTGCATGTGCAACCCACCTCCACAATGCTTCCCTCCTTGGTGGGTGTCAGTGGGGCTGGATGGCTGGGCCCCCACCTGTGTCTAGCCAGTTCCTTGCTACAGCAGCAGCTCATTGATGGGTATGGCATTTGAGGCTGTTGGCCCGATGCTGCACATGAATGAAAGTTCTGCTGTGCAGTCAAGCATCATTTACCCTGTGGACCACACTGTTCCACAGGGCAGTCCTCTTCCACACATCTTTTGCTCTCCCACATATCCTTTGCTGGTAGGTGAGTACTCTGCATATTGCTTGGAAGACATGAACAGGAAAGGGTCATAGGACCTCATACGGTTGTCAAAATGCACATCAACAGTAGATATTACTTGCAATTAATCCAGACAATGCCAGAAACATCCATGCTATTATGGCTATAGCAGCTTGCATTACACGCCTGTCCCTAAGCTATCTTATTCCCCCAGTGTTGGTCACTTGATTGTATAATCCTCTGTCCTCCATTAATTTCTATGTAGAGGGTTGACAGTGGTCATCATGTGGATGGTGTGTGTATGGTGGCAGGTCTGTGTTTGACTGTGGTGTGTGATTCAGCTCCAAGCACATTCCTAAGTTAATGTAGGAGGCAGACACTGATGTTATTATGCCCCATGGAGATATGATGTTGTTGCCATCAGTAGGCAATATGTACATACTCACCATTGCTATGGGGAGGAGTGTGGTTCATGTGCATATCTCCATGTATGACTGATTGGACAAGGTGGCCATGTTCCCACCTAACTTGTGTGATGCAGATTATCTATATCCATGGCATGTGTGTATGAGGTGTTCTTTACCCCCAGTACAGGGTGAATTGTGTTCTTTCATCTGAGACTTACAACATATGTGGAGACATGGTTGCAATTGTCCTTGGTGGTGTGGGTATGTCTGATTCATAGTCATAGTCAGCCTTACAAAACATCACCTGTGGACTTACCTGCTTGCTCCAATATAGGTGGACTTGCTTCAAAGTTGTTGCCTGCACCTATGTGTCCCTGTACAGCCAATGTAGCAACCTATTATGTGGTTTGTGTATTTCTGCTGTCCACCAAAGGGGATTATTCTACCTTGGTGGAGGCTGGATGTACAGGTCAGGTACTGCTGTGTCTGTATAGCTACAGTGGATATAAATGCTACACACCCCTGATACACTGCATGATATTTGTGCAATTGGAACATGACACCACAATAACTCATTTCATAACAATTGCCACCTGCAGTGTGACCTATAGCCTGTACAATTCAATTGAAAACATAACAATCTGATTTGTGAAATATATGGAAATAATACTCAGTACAATAAGCCAGTTGAATGAGTGTGCACACCCTTATACTTGTGTATTCACCTCTTGAAATGGTTACAGCATTCATACGTCTTGGTCTGGACTCTAACATCATGGCACATCTTCAGTTGGCAATAGTTTCTCACCTTCCTAGAAGCACCTTTGATTGTATTGCAATGGAGTTGGACAGGTTATGGGGTCACATTCAAGATGAAAAACATTATGACATGATATTCTGTGGTCTGATTGTCATACAGCACACAAACCTGGTATTCAAAAAGGGGTGTGTGCACTTGTTATATTATCTGTATATAGGTGTTGATATAGCTGGTAGTGGTAGGCATGGGCAGAGGTTCATAATACAGGTGGACACTTCTCTGATTAATGCCTGATAATCATGCCTACTCCAGTATCCACATCAGTCTCAAGGCAATGCAACCACCAGTAGCTGTACACATATATGCATGTTGTATGGACTGACACCGATATAACACACATGTGCAACATACACAACCTATTTACCTGGCTGCTTGAAACCCACATGATTAGTTTTGTGACGTCAAGCTGAACATATGCATGCATGCATGTGCTCAGGGGATAGCTGGTATACATTTCTATTGAATGTAAGTATGGCACACTGTATTTACAGTCTTGATGCTCAATCATATTTCTCAACCTGCTGCAGCAGTACGTCTGGACAATGGCACACATAAATGGGTGTCAAAAGGGACATCAGTATTGATACTGTATTAATATAGCTGCACCATACATTGGTACATTGATTGCACAGTAGGGTTTGACATCACTGTGATAACCTGGAAGATGTCCAACAGTCATAAGTAGGATATTATGTCACAATGCCATTGCTCACAGACATGCCAATGGTTTGAGTGACATAACACAGGTATACATGTATGCGACTACATATATCAGTCACAAATGTGCTTATTGTCCAGCAGAACACTGTACAGTTGAATGTTATTAAGTCAATATATCACATGCAGTACAACACAAATGTCTGCAACAGTTCTCTACTATGTACATGCCCTCTATAGGTGTCTTAGCTTTACAAGGCAAACATGTGTCATACTCATAATCTCAGGTTACATGGACATGGAAAACATCCCATTAACTGGCCTAGCAGTGGCACAGCCACAACTGTTTGAAAGACTCCCCTGCAGTTGTCATATATGAGCTGTCCTTTCACAGGTGAGTCAGGCTCATGAGCTGTGTTCCCACCTCACAACCTCTCAGAACATCACATCTGGACAATGCCTAAAATCATGGGGGGGGGATAAATAGGGAAAGACTTTAAATATACCTGCTACAAACATAGGAAGTTCATAGAATGATAAATTTAGCATTACAGCAAATATTCTTAAGGATGTGGAGTCTCAAACTCAAGTGTTTGTCATTACTTGATGACTTCAGTCCTCAGCTATTTGCCAGAAAATTTCAGATCTCAGGAGGAACAGATAAAAATACATGATGGTAATATGTGGACATTCTGTGAGGATCTTTACAGCTGAGAGGCAAGTCTGTGATATCTCCTACTACAGAGAGGGCCAGATGCTATGGCCATAGCAGCTGTTTAGCAGGACATTAGTATAGCATATCTTTTTGGGACATATATTCCTCCAAACCATATTTCCCATTATTACAGACCAAGTACTAGATTCAATTACTTGCTTACATGTTCCACTTACCTCTTTTCTGTCTTTTCTTCTCTTTACCACTTTATGTCTCATTTGCTATTTCTCTCTTTCACCCTGTGCACTACAGGGATATAGCTTGCTTGAATAGGTAGCAACATGGCTTTTGTAGGTGATGCTCATGACCAGGTGATGGCCTATGCACCTATTGGGGTTCTCTACTTGTTAATTGAATGCAGAGCAGCTGTGTAGTTCTTCCAATACCCAATATCATGGCAACACAGTCCTATAAATGAGTACTCCATGTGGGCATTGGTCCTTTCCCTTACTTGTGTGGAAAACATGCTGGAGTTGTGTGGGCTACCTCTTACAACAAGATTTGTGGAGACAAGCCAACTAAATGGTGGAGAAGGTTCAGGACTTAGGAGCAGAATGTGAGTATTGCTGTTATATGTTTGGAATACTGCTAGTTTAACAGGGTTTGTCTACACATGCTACTTCTGCATGGCTTTCAGTCTGACAAAGTTCTGTCTCTGCATTGTTCTTAAATGTAGGGCTATCCACACAATGGCCACAGGTTAGACTGTTATGTATGGGCTGTTCCACAGGCAGGTGGTGTCCTTGCAAATCAGTAGCATACTCTGGTGATTGCATTATGTTGATGGTAACATCCATTTTTTCTGACTTTATAATTCCCCCAGAAAAGATATGTTACAACAAATCCTGTAACAACAGCAACTTTCTCAGTGTATGACAGCAATATTTCATGTATGACCATGTATGTGGGCTTCTGTCCATAAAATTATGTCAGGCTTTGTCCAGATGTCATACAGTAATAGGTGGATAGGTACACTGGTCTAACATTATTTACTGCTGTAATTCCTGCTGAGGGGAATGGCTAGGAAATATGTTGAACTCTGTACATTCAAGAGGTATGTGTATAGGGAATGCTCTTGGATGGCCTTGAAAAAATATTTTACGTAGGGGACAGTAACGCATGTTTTAAAACTAGGCTGATAGAAGATGTCAGATGTATTTCTGATATGAAATATGTCAGTTCTATAGCTGTACATTTGAATAAATCACACCAAGAGGACAGTAGTGAGTTTCAAGGTACTGTTTCTGAAAATGTCTGTTCCTCAGTGTGATGAAAGATTCATAAAAGGGCAATTATGTACAGACTTCAATGTATTAATATTAAATGTGATACTTTATCCCATAGGGGGTTAAATGACGAGTGCAATTGGAGGCTGTGTATTCAGTTATGTAATTAGGTGTTGCGTGCTTCTTTGGATTAAGGCATGTATTTCTGGTGATGTTTACTCCTTGAACGCTTTGGACAAGACATCTGAGTATAATAAAATGTGTGAATTGATGGCTGGTTGTATTTTTCTTTGCTATGTTCAGATATTGTATTTGTTTTGGTAAGAGATTGTTGTATGTCTGGCCATTATGTATAGCCTATCATGATTTTGTAGCAGTGTACTGTTCACTCATTTATTTGGACTGTGTGTGGGGGGGTAGATGTGCATATCATGGCTGCTTTTGTATGCAACTGTGCATGGTGTCCCAGTAGTGGGAGGTCTATCAGCAGCATATATTTGTATGGGCATTTTGGGACATGAATGCATATCTATATTATATATATATATATATATATATATATATATATATATATATATATATATATATATATATATATATATATACATATATATATATATATATATATATATATATATATATATATATGTGTGTGTGTGTGTGTGGGTGTGTGTGTTTGTGTGTGTGTGTGTGTGTGTGTGTGTGTGTGTGTGTGTGTATCTATGGGATCACTACTGAATCCCGAATACCTACAATACTGAAGACTGGAATCCCGAGGCCAGAAAACCGAAAGATGAGAAGACAGGAAGACCAAAAGCGCGAATTTCAAAATCGCAAAGTACAGAGATGTCAGGAGGTTAACTAAGTATCGATGTTTGGTTGTGTTGGTTAGGGGCTTTAGTGCATGTGTAAGTGTTTGTTGTGACTGTGATGTGTGTATGTGCAGGGAATGTAGGTGTGTGGTGGTGTATGTTTGTATAGTGCGACCTTGGAGTAAGAATATTTAAGTGTGGGGTGTGGGGGGTGCAGGGGGGCTTGCCCCCTGTTTTTCTGTAGAGTAGGTTTATGTGTTTGTGTTTTGGGTAAGGTGTGTTTATGTGTATGTGTGTTGTGTATGTTTAGTGTAGTGTTCGGTATTTTAAATTTCATGCTTCTGGTCTTCCGGTCTTCTTGTCTTTCGGGTATTTGGTCTCGAGATTCCAGTCTTCGGTATTGTAAGTATTTGGGATTTAATAGTGATCCTGTATCTAGATATATATATATAGATATAGATATATTTTATTTATATATATATATATATATATATATATATATATATATATATATATATATATATATATATATATATATATATGTGTGTGTGTGTGTGTGTGTGAATATATATATATATATATATATATATATATATATGTGTGTGTGTGTGTGTGTGTCTGTGTGTGTGTGTTTGTGTGTACACCTCAGTATTTATTGTTAATATATCTATATATTGTTGTACACATATATGGATCTACCTACATATCTCACTCTCTCTCTATGTATGTTTCTATATATATATATATATATATATATATATATATATATATATATATATATATATATATATACTTATAGATACCAGTCCTTCCTAATTGCACACTTGTCTCTTTCCTATTGTAAACTGGCTGTAAAAAAGTGTATGTTTGAGAAAACATCCTCAAATAATACAGCTGAGGAGGTTTACTTGTAAATCGCATAGGCTATGGTATGCAAAGTCCTGGGTTCAACATCTGCAAGGGCTATTTAATTTCTTGCTAGGCAGAACAAGGACTGTTGGACACAGGGTGATTAAGGCAGTTTTGAGCAACTTTTAGTGGGTTTACGCAGGTTTGCCCGATGGTAAGCGGTGCTAACATACGGTTAAATGTATAGGTGCTTACACCATGTAGGTTTCACATACCAGTATGCAAATTTGCTTAGCATTTACATTTAAGCAATGGTTATACCTGCTAAACATAGCATAGCCTTGGTAACCAGTGATCACATTCTAGACTGATAAAATTTAATTTATTTTAATTTTAATTAAATGCAATTCCCTGTACAGAAAATGCTTCTTTGTGCTGTCATTACAGTAGCAAGGGGTGTGAGTATACTGTATGGGACACCTGGATATACATGGGTAGTACCACAATCTGTTCTCTTTGCATTTGTTTCATACATAGGTAGTATCGCAAGTGATATGCAGTCACAGTTGCATGTTACACCAGCTACAGTGCACTGCTTGACAGAAATAGTTTAACACATATGGTATCATTATATTAGTACTTTTAACAGTGCTTTTTCATGTAAAAGATTAAAGATTGTAGTACTGGAACCATACACCTCTGCATGCAAAGCTGGACTCTGAGTACTGAGTATCTTGTTCTATGTGTTTGAGCTGCATGTTTATATGTATCTCCTATTGGATATTGATCTGATATGTTGATATTAACTGTAGACTACTATTTTCTTTGGACATGTCATTGGGGACTGCTGTAGTAATGGCATACCTTTCAGTTTCAGATGTGTATCTTTCAGTTCATGCATCCTAATGCATATCCTGTTGGCTATCTACATTCTGTCTGTCCTCTGTACAGATGTGCAGATTTCAGGTATTGCTATGGCCATACCACCATGTAGGTGCCCACATTGTATTGTGCTGTGCGCCTGGACACTGCTGCTAGTTTCAACATATGGGGCATTCCTTAATGTGGGTCTTGCCCCATTTCCTTGGCTGTGTGAGGGAAATTACAGAGGTGTTGTCCTACAGATTCACATAGAGTGGGTGGCAATATGACACAGGACAGGACATGTGGAGACAGCCAAACAACATGGGGTGCATATCCCCAGATTTGTGAACAGATTCTATGTCATCAGTGCTGTTATACACATGGTGGATTGATAATTTGACAGGGTTTGTGTGGACATGTATTTAGTGTGTGATGTCACGACTCACAGTGATATGTCTCTGACATACCTTTCCACTGGCATACTGTCTATAGACTGGCCACATGTCTGCTTGTCATATTTTGTGTGTTCACCAGACAGTTGGTGTTCTTGGTATATCAGTTGTGGAATCCGGGGAATGCAGTCAGTAAATACTCACATCTGCTGGTATTACCAATGTTATATTCCTCATAAAGGATGTTACAACAAACCCTGTGATATCTGCAACTGTCTCAATGCATGACAACAGTTTGTCCAATCTACCTCAGTGTTTGTGCTTCTGTTCCCAGTTAGTGATATAGGGAATGATGCCTAGCTTAGTGATTAGGGAATGTTATCAAAGGCTTTGGCAAGATCAATGTAGGCAATAGGTGTCACCTTGCCTTTATCCACACCTCATGTGACTGATGACAAGAGGTTGACCAGGTTAAATGAGCAGGTATGACCTACCCTTAACAGGCATAAACTGTGTGGGATCCTGAGTCTGCAGATTCCCATATCCATGTTTATTAGGTGCATGATGATGCATTTCATTGCTTTGCATAACAGATTTGTCAGGCAGTTGGGGTGGTATTTCCCAGGGTCTGTAGTTACACCTCATTTGTGGGGAGGGGTGACTATAGCACTGTACAATTCAGTCGGGACTATGCATGAGGTGAGGCTGTGCTGTAACAGGACACACAGGTAAGGTGTCAGGGTCACTCTGTAGTTCATGTAGAACACAGCCAGGGATATTCTCAGGTCCCATAGAGGCTGTATTCTTGACCTTGTGCAGTGGTGTTGTAACCTGTTCTGCAGTAATACTGGGTGCCTGGTGGTGTACTGGTATTGGGATTGGTCCTTTGGGGAGGTTAGGGGTACTGTTTTCACTCAAGATGCCAGCCAGTATATTGGCATTATTTGTTGGCTCAGTCTGGGAGGTACCATTGTTATGTTGCTCAGAATAATTCTTAGTATTGCCGTGGAGATTCTTTACATAAGTGTATGAGGCTTTGTGGTTGTCTTTCCTATGTGCTCCAAGTCTGTTCTCACTGCTAACATTGTAGTATTTGATGAGGGATCTCAACTATTCATTGAGGCTGATAAGGGTTTATTTCCTGTCTTGGGACTTCACCTTATTCCTCATCGGTTCCCTTCTTCAGTTGTACAGTTTCTTTATGACAAGGGACCACCAGATCAGCTTCCTTTTTTTGGAGGTGAGGGTCCTGGTGGTATTGGATAAGGTGGTATCCATGGATTTGTGTACATGTTCATAGTGCATTATTGTTTGATTCAGCTGTCATGCAACTAGTCTCCATTTGCATGGCTGATGTGAGGTTAGCCTCCTCTGCTTTTAAGAGGCCATAGTAAGCTTTGGAAAGGCTTTTCATGGTGGTTACCTGTGCAGTGGGGGTAGAATGGCTGTAAATTTTCAAAGGTGAATACTTTGTGTTCAGATATAACAAGTGAGGTGTTGATTATTGGTGTAGAGCAACAGTCACCATGTTAGGAAGAACCAGGTTGATGTGATGGGCATGTGCATAAGTACATGAGTAGTTTTCCCACTTAATGGTGGGGCAGTTGAAGTCAACCAGTATGAGAGTGTTAGCTCAGACAATATTCTCCAGGGTGTTTATGGACATGGAGTGTGAGTCTTAGGGAATGTATGGGGACCTATTACAGGCTACAACGTGAACCATTGTCTTACCCAATGTCAGCTATGCCCGCAGGATCTGTAATGCATAATGTCGGTCTACCACTCTGGAGGTGTGTGCATCCATTATGAGTATGAAAATACCATCACCTTTGCAGCTGCAGTCCACATTCCATAGCCAAATGTTGTGGAATTACATATAGGCTAGTACTGCAGGGGTGTTTCCTGCTGCCTTTATCCAGGTCTCTGTTACAGCAAAGATATAATTGTTCCCCATTTTAAGGAATACTTCCAGTGAGTGAGTTTCCAGATGTAGAATTCCAGTGTGCAGCAGCATGACCCTCTGATTGCCATGTCTTTGTAGCTGTCATATATTTCTGTACATTTATATATATATATATATATATATATATATATATATATATATATATATATATATATATATATATATATATCTGTGTGTGTATGTGAGTGTGTGTGTGTGTGTGTGTGTGTGTGTGTGTGTGTGTGTGTGTGTGTGTGTGTGTGTGTGTGTGTGTGTGTGTGTGTGTTGTGTGTATTTATTAACCTTTCTTGATATAAGTACATACACATATATGTGGATATGAATGTGGATGTATATCTCTCTATGTATATATGTATAATGTATATATTTCTCCACATATATGCATCTCCATACATATATACATGTATATATAGACTACCTGACCAATTCTACAAGCTCCTTTCCCTTCTGTTCAATGACTGTACTAACTGATATGTTTGGGATGTCATCACTATTTTGTAGGGCTCAGATGGTGTAATGGTAAATTGCTTTGATCATAGTTTACAAGGCCCTGGGTACAGGACTTGGCAGGCCTTATTATGCTGTTGCAAGGCAGAGTAGTTCAGCTGTGGAGGATGTAATAAGGGCTATAATTACAAGAGGTCCCTAGTTTGGGCCCCTTCACCCCATTTGCACAGCCTTTGGTCAGATTTGTTGCAGTAAGCGGTTCAGGGTGTGGAACCAATGTCTGAATGCACTACATACACACACACACACACACATACATATATATATATATATATATATATATATATATATATATATATATATATATATATATATGCATATATATATATATATATATATATATATATATATGTCCACATGCAAGTGAAGATAATAGCTGCGTGATGTTCAGTCTCAATCAAAAAGCAACTGGCTCCTTATTCCATGCAACGATAATAACACCAACTCAGCACGGCTTCTGCATAAACAGGTTTATTGAATGCTAGCACATTTAGTAAGCGCTTTCACCTCCACGGCTTTATCAAACTACAAAGTGCATAGCCAGTTAAAAACATTTAAATATAATGAAATCAAACCCTATAGGTTCATGTTAAAACAATTAAAAAGTGACATCATTAGGGGAGGGTACACCTTACCTAATTAAGCCCTTACTCCAAAATACATACTTTTATGGTCTAAAAATCCTTTTCTTCTTAAGGGCAGGTTTCACTTGCACGTTATCATTAATGCTAGGTGTTTTATCAGCTCTAAGCATAATAATCCATTTAAGCTCACTATCTAATAGACACGTGTCTATATCCCCACCTCTGATACTAGTCTTTATTTGTTGCAATACACTGAAAACAAAATCATGCTCTGCTCCCATTAACTTAATGTGATTGGCTAAGGCATTGCTATCAGATCCTGTCCTAACTGCATATGTATGCTCACGAATACGTTCCCTGAGCTGTCTACAGGTCTTTCCAACATAGAACGCTGTACAGGAAATGCATCGGGCCAAATAAACTACATTAGTACTAGTACAACTTGTATCTGTACTAAAAGAGTATTCAACTCTCGTGATAGGGTGTTGAAATTCCTTGCTAACATCTATAAAGCAACATTTATTACATTTATTACAAGGTACTGTATTATTTTGTTTCCTTTCAAACACATTCCTAATCAAAGGTCTATTACATAACTTCCTTTTCAGATTCTGTTTGTTCTTATATGTGAACCGAGGGCCTTCTCCTACCACTTTACTCAGACTGTCATCTAGGCTTAACACTTGCCAATGTTGCCTAATAATGCCTGTGATCTTTCCTACATCCCTAGTGTAATACAACGGCATCCTTACAAAATCCTGCGTTACTGGTGGACCTGAGCTAATCTCATCACTCCTTTCTGAAAAATAAGGTTTCGCTAATCCTTCTCTAATTACTTCCACTTCCCTCAGATGTTTCACTATATCCTTAGAGTCATATCCCCTCTCTATTAATCTATTCTTAAGACCTAGCATCTCAGACATAGCCTAAAGGGCATGGATTAAGCCTTGATGCCCTCATAGACTGGCCCCTCATAATATTAACAAAAACATGACGTGGGTGCATCGAATGTCTATGCAGGAGACTGTTCCTAAAACAAGATTTCCTGAAAATTGAAGTATTTAAAAGTCCATTAGTTAACCTAGTGTTGTTCACATCCAAAAATGGAAGTTCTGTCCTAGAATAACTCAAGGTAAACTTCAGGTAACTAGTGGCTTCATTAATCTTTTCTCTAAATAATGTTAAAGACGCCTCATCACCTTTCCATATAAAGAAAAGATCGTCCACAAAACGTCTATAGTACCCTACATTCTCTACGAACAATTCCATCTTAAACAACACCTCTTCCTCCCAATCTGCCATTACTATGTTGGCGTAGCTATTGGCACATGAAGTGCCCATAGCTACGCCATCTTTTTGCAAATATAGTTCTTCTCCAAAGAGGAAAACATTATTCTCCAGCACTATCTCCATAAATAGAGATAACACTTCTATAAAGCTCTCTTCATACTCGCTGTTCCTTCTTAAACAGTTCTGGCACCTAATTATCCCTTCAATATTAGGAATAACCGTAAAAAGGCTAACTGCATCCAATGTTACTAGAATATATTCTTCGTAATCATGTAATTCTTTTGTATACTCATATAATTCTATCAGGAACTGTTTACTATCTTTTAAAATATACTTATTCTTCTCCACTAACGGCCTCAGAAAATATTCCACTATTATAGAGAAGGGTTCCGTAAACCATCCCTGCCCCACCACAATAGGGTGCATCGGTGGATTAACTATTGACTTATGTATCTTTGGAAGACCTTTGATCTCTGGTATTCTAGGGTTGCATACTTTCAAATAATTAAACAGCGAATCGGGAATCACCTTACTCAGATGTAAATCATCCAGGATTCCATACACTTGGAATAGTTTGGTACCAGCATCATTTAAACTTATCCTTGTATAAAACCCTTCATCATCCAACATACTAGTCATACTACTAATGTACTCCTCTTTGTCTAGGACCACTACGGGTCCTCCCTTATCAGAAGGTCTGATAACTATAGTATCGTCTTCCATCAAATCATTCAAAGCTTTTCTCTGTAAAAAAGTAAGGTTATATCTAGCATTTTTATTCCCTTCTTTCTTTTTATCATTATAATATACATATAAATCATTCTCCACCAGTTTATAGAAAGTTTCCAACAAAGGATGCAAGGGTGGTATATACAAGCTATTCGGACGAAATCTATCTATTCCTTCTATCTTCTCATTAGACCCTCCATAATCCAATTTCAACTGTATCCATCGTAGCAATGGTTATTTAGGGAGACAGAGGTCTCAGAGCAGGGGGCGGAACAAAAGGAAGGGGTCAGGAGGGGAGCATACAGGATCCACCCTCAAGAAAATGTGGGAAAGGGTGGGGGGTCCCTAGTAATTAATCTTTCAAATTGAGGACTCACTAAATATGAAGAAGAGGTATTAGATAAAGGGTTAAGTTTCATACCAACTAGTGATAGTGATATCACAGATTCGATAGTAGACCTGAAATTGTTCCTATGGAGGATACAGTTGAAATTGGATTATGGAGGGACTAATGAGAAGATAGAAGGAATAGATAGATTTCGTCCGAATAGCTTGTATATATCACCCTTACATCCTTTGTTGGAAACTTTCTATAAACTGGTGGAGAATGATTTATATGTATATTATAATGATAAAAAGAAAGAAGGGAATAAAAATGCTAGATATAACCTTACTTTTTTACAGAGAAAAGCTTTGAATGATTTGATGGAAGACAATACTATAGTTATCAGACCTTCTGATAAGGGAGGACCCGTAGTGGTCCTAGACAAAGAGGAGTACATTAGTAGTATGACTAGTATGTTGGATGATGAAGGGTTTTATACAAGGATAAGTTTAAATGATGTTGGTACCAAACTATTCCAAGTGTATGGAATCCTGGATGATTTACATCTGAGTAAGGTGATTCCCGATTCGCTGTTTAATTATTTGAAAGTATGCAACCCTAGAATACCAGAGATCAAAGGTCTTCCAAAGATACATAAGTCAATAGTTAATCCACCGATGCGCCCTATTGTGGCGGGGCAGGGATGGTTTACGGAACCCTTCTCTATAATAGTGGAATATTTTCTGAGGCCGTTAGTGGAGAAGAATAAGTATATTTTAAAAGATAGTAAACAGTTCCTGATAGAATTATATGAGTATACAAAAGAATTACATGATTACGAAGAATATATTCTAGTAACATTGGATGTAGTTAGCATTTTTATGGTTATTCCTAATATTGAAGGGATAATTAGGTGACAGAACTATTTAAGAAGGAACAGCGAGTATGAAGAGAGCTTTATAGAAGTGTTATCTCTATTTATGGAGATAGTGCTGGAGAATAATGTTTTCCTCTTTGGAGAAGAACTATATTTGCAAAAAGATGGCGTAGCTATGGGCACTTCATGTGCCAATAGCTACGCCAACATAGTAATGGCAGATTGGGAGGAAGAGGTGTTGTTTAAGATGGAATTGTTTGTAGAGAATGTAGGGTACTATAGACGTTTCGTGGACGATCTTTTCTTTATATGGAAAGGTGATGAGGCATCTTTAACATTATTTAGAGAAAAGATTAATGAAGCCACTAGTTACCTGAAGTTTACCTTGAGTTATTCTAGGACAGAACTTCCATTTTTGGATGTGAACATCACTAGGTTAACTAATGGACTTTTTAATACTTCAATTTTCAGGAAATCTTGTTTTAGGAACAGTCTCCTGCATAGACATTCGATGCACCCACGTCATGTTTTTGTTAATATTATGAGGGGCCAGTCTATGAGGGCATCAAGGCTTAATCCATGCCCTTTAGGCTATGTCTGAGATGCTAGGTCTTAAGAATAGATTAATAGAGAGGGGATATGACTCTAAGGATATAGTGAAACATCTGAGGGAAGTGGAAGTAATTAGAGAAGGATTAGCGAAACCTTATTTTTCAGAAAGGAGTGATGAGATTAGCTCAGGTCCACCAGTAACGCAGGATTTTGTAAGGATGCCGTTGTATTACACTAGGGATGTAGGAAAGATCACAGGCATTATTAGGCAACATTGGCAAGTGTTAAGCCTAGATGACAGTCTGAGTAAAGTGGTAGGAGAAGGCCCTCGGTTCACATATAAGAACAAACAGAATCTGAAAAGGAAGTTATGTAATAGACCTTTGATTAGGAATGTGTTTGAAAGGAAACAAAATAATACAGTACCCTGTAATAAATGTAATCAATGTTGCTTTATAGATGTTAGCAAGGAATTTCAACACCCTATCACGAGAGTTGAATACTCTTTTAGTACAGATACAAGTTGCACTAGTACTAATGTAGTTTATTTGGCCTGATGCGTTTCCTGTACAGCGTTCTATGTTGGAAAGACCTGTAGACAGCTCAGGGAACGTATTCATGAGCATATATATGCAGTTAGGACAGGATCTGATAGCAATGCCTTAGCCAAGCACATTAAGTTAATGGGAGCAGAGCATGATTTTGTTTTCAGTGTATTGCAACAAATAAAGACTAGCATCAGAGGTGGGGATATAGACACGTGTCTATTAGATAGTGTGCTTAAATGGATTATTAGGCTTAGAGCTGATAAAACACCTGGCATTAATGATAAAGTGCAATTGAAACCTGCCCTTAAGAAGAAGAGGATTTTTAGACCATAAAAGTATGTATTTTAGAGTAAGGGCTTAATTAGGTAAGGTGTACCCTCCCCTAATGATGTCACTTTTTAATTGTTTTAACATGAACCTATAGGGTTTGATTTTATTGTATTTAAATGTTTTTAACTGACTATGCACTTTGTAGTTTGATAAAGCTGTGGAGGTGAAAGCGCTTACTAAATGTGCTAGCATTCAATAAACCTGTTTATGCAGAAGCCGTGCTGAGTTGGTGTTATTATCATTGTATGGAATAAGGAGCCAGCTGCTTTTTGATTGAGACTGAACATCACGCAGCTATTATCTTCACTTGCATGTGGACATATACTTTTACTTTTATTCTTGAAATTGCAGTGAAGTTAATCCACTTGGTGGCTTGTGTTAGCTGTTTTTTTTATATATATATATATATATATATATATATATATATATTTCTGTATATATGTATATATATATATATATATATATATATATATATATATATATATATATATATATACACACACACATATACATATACATATATAAATACAATTTCCCTACTGTTGAATGACTGTGCTGCATGATATTTTTGAGAAAACATCAGACATATCTGCAGCTCTAATAGCTTAGTGGCAAATTGCTGTGGCTATGGTGTGCAGGGTCCTGGGTTCAAGACTTCCAAGGGCTGGTTATTTTGTTGCGGGCCAGACCAAGAGCTGTTGGATACAAAGTGATTAAGACAGTTGCAAGTGGGTTTGCACAGTGGTAAGCAATGCTAACTTCTGGTTAAATATTCTTACAGACAGCCTTAAAAGTGCTTAATCTGTGTAGGTGTTGCTTAGCACCGTGCACACAGGCTTAATCCTGCTTACTTCTGGTTAAAAGAGCTTACTCCCACTTACCCCTGTGCTAATTTCTTTAAAAGCAAAGAAAAAATGGGTGATAGGAAAGTGGTGGAAAAGGGGGCACGGAGAGGGAAAGACAATAGGGAAATTACCTTGGAATGTGCAGGACAGGTTTAGGGAAGGTCCATAGCTGTCCATTTCTTTTACAGCAACAGCTGTGCATATAAACTGAATTTAGAGGGATATTTGGACACTCAAACCCCTGAGAGAGGGCTGGAGACAACAATAATGTGTTGTGAAGCCAATTAGACCAGATTACATGTGGCCAGTGGACATATGTGTGAAATGGACAGCTATGTATGGGACGAAATTTTTGGGGGGGAACAGATTGCCCTTTTTTATTTTTTTAAGGTGAGAGTGGGATGTTGGGGAAGGATAGTAGGTATATTTACGGAGGTAGGTTGGGTAGGTAGACACACAAGACAGCATAAAGTGGCGGTATATGACACATGTGGGGGGTAAACACCTTGGACAGGGAGGGGTGTTTGGAAATTGGAAACCCATGAGCCGCCAAATGAAAACAGTGGGAGTGAGATCCCCACCCATGGGCAGTCACCACTGCACCTTCACAGCCCCGAAGCTGGCTGTGCTGGGGCCTGAGCAGGAGGGGCAGGCTGACCCTCTAATTGCTCCATGCGGCTCTCAAGCTGCTGTAGCAGATCTCCAAACTCCTTTCAGAGGTCACTATGCACCAATTCCCGGACCTGACTTTGGGTGACAGTATTCTGTCTGCACCTGCTCATGGGGGGACGAGCCCCATCCCCTGAGGCGGTTCCATCTGAAGGTGGTGCAGGACCAGTAGATGAGGAGGTCCCAGGGTGGATCCCAGATGTGCTGGGGCCCAGTGCCATGGCCAGATGAGGTGGGAGAGGTGGGTCTGCTGGGACTGGCCCTCCCAAACATGCTATGATGTTACAGTTTTAGAACATATGTGGGTTAGTAATAGTCAACACATTCCAGGATTAGTTATTACAGCATGCATAGATATTCCCATTAACCCAAAACAACAGATTTGGAACAGTTGCATAGCAAACAGAACACATGCATATATGGAACCACAGTGGCCATTACAATGGCATGCAGGTTACATTGATAGCAACAGGCCACCAATGATGCTATTTCAACAGGGAACATTAATAGAAACACATTTCAATATTTGTTGAACAATAGGACATATGTCCCAAGAGTAGGTTTGGTGTACAACATACCCATTGATTTGTGTGTTTAGATTATTGCTGCAGATATGATGGGGGGGAGATGTCAATTAACAACTTGTATATCCTTGCAGTACTCACAACTTTAATGATCATTGCTCTAATCATTACTCTACAGTTATTATTACAATACCCTATAGCCTTGGTTTGGGTAGTGGTATGTTTGTACACATTGTATACTTCAACCGTCTTATATCTACTTTCTACTTCTCTTACTTGTTAGACCTGTGGGGGGAATGTTTGTTAACACTACCTGACTGTTTCTACACATATTCCCAGATTCCTAGTTAAAATTATTTATGCATACAGCTTACTACCACTCCCAAGATTCGAACCATGGCTGTGTCTGCTAAAATTACAACAATTTGTGTTTCATCAGAGGGAGCTATTTAGAAACTGCTGTCTTTTTCTTCAGTGTTCTAAGTCTCTCTTGGTTGTACAATCTGACCTTGTAATTAAAAAATTATTGTGCAGACATTCCTAGACATATTTTTTATGCAGCACTGTGTGAGAAACAGTGGTTAACAAAACAGTATTAAGTCCGATATCAAATCTTGGTGAATGCAACATGTCAAGCCTTACAATACCAAAGTAAACACAACCAGTCCATGATTTAGAACTTTATTGCCAGGAGTTACACTTTTATTTAAATATGACCTATATGGGACTATTACTGTCATATTGTCTGGTTTATTCAGTAGAAACTATACACATTTTCTATACTGCCAGGTGACATTTTACTCCTTTATATTTATTTGGTATGACTACTACAAGCAGGATTGTTACTCACCAGCCTCGCAACACTGCCTTTGCAACCTGGTGACATTGGCTTTCTGGTTCACAGCCCGCTTAGTTGGAGCTGTAATGAAAATAGAGAAACATTTATGCATACCTATCCACCACATACACAGGCTGGACTTTGGTAACAGTTATTGCTATGAATACTTACACACTGCTGGGACATCTCCTCTCTCTCTTGCTCCTTGTACCCCCTGTTCCAAGAGTTCCCTCTTCCTCTGTTTCAAGTTGGCATAGTGGTGCCGGATCTTCTCTCCAGTCCAAGTGATACCAGTGGCACTGGTGAAATCATGGGTGAGACTTTCCCAGGCTTCCACTTTATATTAGGAGCCCTGGTACTGGTCCTGCAGCAGTCTCATGTCATGCTTTTTTACCCGGAGTCCTACCATGACCTTGGACTCCTGTATGCCCCAGCACTGCACCCAAAAGTGCATGCTCTCTCCAACACCTGCCATACAGCCTACAGTGGAGAGCTACAACCATTTATGAGCTATATTCCTGTCTGCAGGGTTTAAGTACAACCAATTTCCTGCCCTTTGCCATGATTGGATGGTTTTGAAAATGCTTATCTAAGCTAATCTATGGTCAAACCTGCTTAGCTAAGGTTGGCAGTGCTTAAAGGGGCAGGTTGAGCATTGTTTATCAATAGGCAAATCCACTTAGCTAGACTATTCCTTGCTTAGTATTCATATTTACACAATGCTTACACCCAGTCAGCATAGCTGTGTAATGCTTAGCATTGCTTATGTTTTATTATATTGGTATAACACCTGTATGGGATTGATTCATCATTCATTAGATAATATAGATTTATTTACCTTCCCTGACATCCCCCAATGTGCTGTAATTAATTTATTTTTGTGTGACTATACTGTATGGGACACTTGTGTTTATATGGGGGTTTCACTACCTTATTACACTGACATCTCACATCTAGGCCTAATACACTACTCTGGTTGAGAAAAATAAGTTACTTCCTATATAACTGTACAAATAAATTACAATTGTAATGTTTACACATACAAAATGGAAATGGCTTTGGTGAGGCACGAACCTTCAATGATTACATGTTAGCCATATGCTCTAAACTCTCCACTGTTGCACTGATGCTTATGCGGGATGTCTATTGCTTTTTAACTTATCCTGCCATTTCAGCTGGCTAAGCGTACTTAAGCAACGGGAACACCTTCGCAGCTATGCTTAAACATTATTGCATATCTTAAAAACAAATTTTATTTGTTGTATTTTTTTAATTTGTACCATTCAGAATATCCATGCTAATGCTGAACCTGTTATTCTAGCAACCTTCTGGATTTGTAGGGATGATTGTCCCATATGGCTTTGTACAGATTCCTTACTCTGATGGGTTGGGGGGTGTGTGCGCTATGTGCTTATGCTAAACCTGTTATTCTATCAACTTTATGGCTTTGTAGGGATGATTGTCCCTTATGGCTTTGTTCAGATCTTTTACCCTAATGGGTTGGGGGTATTACAAGCATTCTCTCTCATTTTAAATTGCCATATGGCAATTCTAGAGTGCAGGGGGCTTGTGTATTGTGAGAGCACTTCTCTCAGACACACCCCCTGGACTCATACATAGACCCGTATCCGTTTTACAGCATGGCAGCACGCCTTCATACATATGCATGGCATGCTGCTATGCTAAATAGCCATGGTCGGTTCCATGCAGGAGTAAGTTTTTCCTGCACGGACTTTTGCTGAATCTGGGGGGCATATCTTTTCTAGGTGTAGTTAGAGAGGAGGCAATTTATGTACAGAGGTATGTTAGCACAGTGACACAGTGAGTAGCACTGTCACCTGAAGGGAAGAAATTGTTTATTTCTGAGCTGGGATGCCTTTTGTGTAGAAAAGGTTTCTTGTTCTCACAGATTCCTTTTCATAGGTACTATTGCTGGTATTCAATGTTGAATTGCATAAAAACTGACTTCTTACAACATCTGGGAAGACATATATAGGATGCATGCTTGTCCAATGTAGGATATGATTTTTCCAGCATGATTTCCAAAATATTGCAGTGTTCAGAGTCCCATATCCATCTTTCATTAATGTCACATCCAAAAATATCTGTCTCCTGGATTAGACAAGCATGCATCCTAAATACATCTTCCCACATATTGTAAGAAGTCAGTTTTTATGCAATTCAAGATTTCATACTAGCAATAGTACCCATGAAAAGGAATCAGTAAGGACAACAAACCTTCTATATGAGTGGGTTATAAGTCAATAGAGATTAATAAAGGTGAATTGAATGTTCAGCAAATGAGGACACAGAAAGGGAAACCATATTTTTATAGAAATACTATAATAGATGAGATAGTGAATGACTCAAATGAGAAGACAATGAACTGGATGAGATGTCTACTTACATATGGTCAGGATATAAAACAGATTTGCGATATAATTAAGGGCAACTGGAATATATTGACAGTGGATGAATCCATTAGATAAATAGTAGGTGACAATCTGAGATTTTGTTTTAAGAATAAGTGTAATCTAAATAGCTTTTATGTAAAGACAATCATCATGGAGAAGGAATCTCCATTAGAAGACAAGGTACTTTCAAATGTGAGAGATGCAAAGCTTGTCCTTATATCAATACCCGTAACAGTTTTCAACATCCAAGTACAAATAAGGTATGTAAACGGAATGGTTTTGCAGATTGTAATACAAAAAAATGTGGTTTATATTGCAGTGTGCAGAGAACGTTTGAGGTTTTATGCTGGGATGACTAACTGCCACCTAAGGATTAGAATTTTAGCACATTTAAGGGACATTAAAACTAAAGTTAACAACAATGCTTTGTTGAAACATATAATACAATCCCCAGGTCATAACTTTTATTTTATGGTTTTAGAAATTATTAAAGAGAGCCCAAGAAGGGGAGATTTAAATGGCACAGAGATGCAAGAGACCAAATGGACTGCAGATTTAAGAGCTGACTGAACACCAGTTTAAATGGACTGCTACCTTTAAAATCTGTTCTGAGAAGGCATCAGCTCAAGAAAAAAAATTGTTTGGTTACACCCCATTTATATGTGCACAAATTATGTTGTGCTTTATGGATCTGAAGACGGCTTTGCCGAAAGCACTTATCCTGTTTTAATTTTTATTATTTGTTTTAATAAAGATATCAGATGTGTGGATTAGCTTCTTTATCTTGGCTTTTTAATTTAATTTTTATTAAATTGTATTTGCCAGACCTATACTCTTCTTTTCCATAAATTAAAAAAACGAGTTCAGGATTTTCAGTATCATTAAAAATACATTAAATGAGACTAGACACTATGGTTTGACTCTTACAGAAATAGCAAGCTCTGATTCTTTCCTCACATCGAGCAGAATGTTAAATGGATTCATGTCAACTCACCAAAGGTTATTTTGGTAAATGTGAATACCTCAAAAATGTTTGCCAAAACTACCTTCAGTAAACATTGGAGAAAATAATTTTTGCAGTGGTGCAAGTCCCCCTGTACCTGTCACAGGGGGGATGCCTTCAGATTTATATATACCAACTCCAAGGTTGTGCAACAGTAGAGAAAGAGGCAAACACCACTCTCAGAGAAGTTACTTTTGACAAACAGTATTTGAGCATTTTACAGTTGCCCAAACTGACTTCATAATCTGACATGCTCCCATGTTCTTCTAGGCCAAAAGGCCTTTTCAACATATGAGCTCTGTGACAAAATTTAATGACATTGATTTCACTTATAAGGTGGCCAGAAAGTCAATGATTCTTGTTTGCAGAATGATTTAAAAAGTTTTCTGGCCATTACTGCAGAAGAAAGTTGAATGCAATGAAATCACATAGGCAATGACTACATAATCTACTGTAAGGTACTTATCCAAAAGTTCAGAAAAATAGATGCAAGAAAACCAGATATCATAGTCCATGAAAAGGAGACAAAAGTAGCATCAATCGTTGAAATTGCTACACCCAGTGACTACAGCATCTTACATACAGAGAGAGACACAAAGTCATAAAATAGCAGGATTTGCAGGCAGACTTAGGAATGGGGTCCATTCCCGTCATGGTAATAGAAACCCAAAAGACTTGGAGAAATTAAAAAAATAGAATATGTCACTGGAAGGATATTCTAGATTAATCTGCTTATGTAAGTCTTAATAGTTCATTCAAATTATAATTTTAAAATTAAACTGATAGCTATAGCTAATACACAAAAAATAACTTAATGCTCTAATAGGTTCATAGGTATGAACTAGGCTAATGGCCCTGGAGCCTTTAGAAGCCTAGCTCAAAAAAACTGCCCAGGCATCGTGCCACCCAGTGTTAGTTCACAGTGCCCATATCCAGGAGGGCAACTTGAATGATCCCTGGAGTGAACTTTCTGTTACCCATCCACTCGTCAAGATTTCTCTTGAAGAGGGCCAGCAAGATACTCTGCTCGACATGAATGGGAAGCTTATTCCAGTGTATGGGCAGTCTTTGAGAGATGAATGTGTCCCTCCAGCATGCGTAGGAATATTGGAAACTGAGTAACAGTACATGCTACTGTTCAAATACTAGACATGTAATAAAGTTATTCTGTAATTATGTATATACGTAAAATTCCCTGATGTTCATGTTGTTTCTCACTACAAATTATTCTGTATTAACTATTGCTTGCCTGCTTCTCATCTGGGGATAATAATGCAGTTTGACACTACTAAATTCATCCATTTTTACCTCTAAATATTATAACTCCTTTATGTTTTCATTTAAATGAATATCTTTAAAATGGTACAAGTTTCAAAACTTGTGTTTGGCAAAAAGTGCACCGAAATCCATTTATGTTCTTCTCTTTTGACATATCTGCACATAAAGCATATGTAATCAGTTTCAGTGGTAGTTTCAGTAAAAGTAATTTTTCAGATAGTATTCAATTATGCTACATTGCACTGTATGACATCAAAATTGCATATTAATAAAGGGCTTACAGCTGAGCTATGGTTGTAAACAGCTCATTACTCATAAAGAATAAATTACACTCTGTGTCTGGTTTGTTTGTCTTCACTCACAGTTGAAGCTGTCAGTCTTTATTAGCTTCAGTTCTCTGTAAGAACTCTGGGAAGATAAGCAAAATTAAAAATCATATTTAGTCAGTTCACTACTTATAAAGCCTTTTCTAAAGAAATTTAAGATTGTTTAAAACCATTGAAAAATGTTATAAATCTTTGTTAATGCTTTAAAACATTATTCCACAAAATTACCCATGATCTCTTACTTCAGAAATGACAGTAAATCATCCAATTTAATCAGGCAAAAAAAACCCTTCTGTGATGGAATGAATTTACAACATGTGGAAGTGTCTAAAATTGAGACCTGCAAGAAAAATCATTGCAATAAAATAATTCACTGCTGCATTTTATTTCAGAAATGTCATGTCAACAATGCACACTTTTTGTGTAGCTTAGGTCTATATTTCATTTTTGCTGTATATAATCATACTGATACATTATTTGTGGTGTTAGTCTATACAAAATGTAACATATTTGCAGTGCATGGAGTATGGAGATTATGCTTCGATATTTCGAAAAAGAAAAATCAGTTCAGCACTACCGTGGCACAAGACCCAGTCTTAGCAAATGTTGAGCATCCCCTGCTTACCTTAGTATGGTTGGGTCCCGTGCTAGGCAGTAAATCTGTCAGTTATGACCAGCAAATGACAGTGGCAGAATAAAAGATTTGGTTCTGCCTGCTGTCTGTACTAATAAGGTGTCTCTTCCTCTTACAAACTTAGAAAGAAGCTAGAATAATGGGATGTGTGTTCATCTGAATTTTGTCTGAAGGATACAAACTCTGAAACTCAAATGAATGTCACACTTTAGTCATTTCAATCCTCCATGATTTATCTGAAAAGCACAGACTTTATGATAAACAGACCAAACAAATGAGACAAAAATCTGAACAGTTTAGAGGCATAGAAAGGTGAGAGTAAACATCAGGGACTGTGTGTTACATTGCCTTTCTGACAGTGCTCATTAAGTGGCTAAGTGCTTTACAGATTTGAAAGCTGGCAAAACACTTAGTGCTTGTTTTTTTTCCAACTTTTTTACTATAACTACTACTATATAGAGCAGATAACAGTCCATGCACTACACAGAATTATGATCAGGTCTTCAATCATAACCCTAAATTCTGTGTTTTCGACATGGATGCCAAAATTTACCTCTCAGGTTTTGCTGTTGATGTAAATTTCTTGGTATCCATGCCTTCAACACATAATCAGCAGGTTATGATCAGTGACCCGATCATAATCCTCTACATTAAGTTAATCTAAAAAAATGCTAGAAAACTTTTTGTGGTTGTGTCTGTGTATACGATCTGTGATATTTCCTTCACAGCATGTGTTTCAGCATTTACGCATTTTTGCTCCATTTGACATTTATAAAACAAAATTTAAAAAGTTAGGAAGACTTAGTCATATCACTAACAGTAATAGAGGATATGGCCTCTTTCAGTGAACCAGCAGAACTATCCAGACACATTTCAAATGAAACACTTCAAATGCATGGACAAGGATCAATAAGGGACTGACTTTTCTATTCTGTACACAGTTTTGTTTTTTATCTACTATCAACAGTAGCCCAACACTAGTAGTAGTAATATATGTGGTGTAGCTGATTGCCTGGATGTTCTTTGAAGAGGTAGTGAATTGTGTTTTGTGATTACAAAATCGTTTTTTCTGTTGTTATGTATTGGAAGACATGTGTAACTGTGTCAGTGAAGATATTGGCTGGGATTCACTAATCCTCCGTGTAAGACTAATTAAGTCTTACTCGGAAACCGCAGCCTAAGAGGATGACATCAGCACGCCATGCATATTCATGAGGGCGCGCTGATTCAACTCTAAGGCTAACACGGAGCGTGCACGAGTGCAGGGGGCGTGTCAGACTGCCAAGCAGTCCAAAAATCCACACCCCTGCAAGTCCCACAATCTGCAAATGTCAACTGAAATGAGCGAGTCCGCTCAAATGTGTACATACCCAACACTACACTCCCCCACATTCTAAATCCCTGTGCAATTCTAAAATGTAAAACTTTCCTTTTTTTATTATTCCCGATATAGCTGCCCGTATTTGCATGGGTTTGCCCATTGCTTAGCTACAGTTAGCAGTTTAGAGATCGAAGAGGATAAAAAGAAATGTATATGCAAATTAAGCTAGACAGCAATAGCGTAGTGGTGGAGCCTTCGCACAAATAGGAGGCATTCCTGGGTCAAATCCCACCACTCCCCTTTCTATTTTCTGTAGGAAACCGGTATAGAAAAATAATTCCTGACATTTACCTTTAAAATTTTAGTAAAAAGCATTGAAATGGCCTACGTAGTAGTGAACGATATTATATATATATATATATATATATATATATATATATATATATATATATGAAGGTGAACTGGTTATGCATACTGATGAATGCATAAGTAACATATGTTAAGCAATGTGAAGCACTGCTAAGAAAAGTTTACCAGTATAAAACACATTTAAGTATAAATGCTCATAGCTTAGCATTGCTTTAACTAGTGCAATGGCTTTGTGCAGAGCTGCGCATCTCATCAATTAGCACAAACAAAACATGTTTGCGCGTAGCTGTGCACCGCGCTAACTAGTGCATCCTCGGGCAACTTCGGGCAACGTCGGGCAACGTCGAGCAATGTTGAGCAATGTTGGGCAAATATGAGCAAAGTCGGCTAAACACAGCCACACCCCCTAGCTGGTCTGGCCAGTAGTAAAATAAAAAACAATGACAGGCCTCGAACCCGGGATACTGTGCACCATAATCACAGTACTGAAACACTAAGCCATGACAGCTTTTGATATTCATGCACTGTCAACACACATATACATATTAATGAAAGTTTACCCAGTGCTAAGCAGGTGTGCTTTTAGCTGAGAATTTTCAAAACCGGCTAATCACAAATAAGTGCAGGAAATGAGACATATTTAAGCTCCATAGGTTGGAATACTTGCCATAACTGGTTGTAGCTCCCATCTGCAGGCAGCATGGCTGGTGTTGGAGAGGGCTCTCACTTCCGAGCGCAACAGTGGGGCATTGAGGAATCAAAAGTGATGGTTTGGCTCCTCGTCCATAATCATGATGCCAGACTCCTGCAGGGCCAGTTCCAGGGCACTGAATACAAAGCGGAAGCCTGGAACTGTCTCACACATGATCTCACCAGTGCCACAGGCATCCCTTAGACTGGTGAGCAGGTCAGACACCACTACTCAGACCTGAAGAGACGCAAGGAGGACCAACTGAACCAGTGGATAGAGGAGGCCTGTGGGATGGAAAATGCCCCACTACTGAGTAGGTAGCCATGGAATTAATTATGTAAGAACTGCTATCATAGTCTATATTATGGATAGATATGTCTCAATAGCACTTCATTTACTTCACAGCTGCAGGTGTCTGTGCTGCGAATCAGCAAGCCTATGCAGATAGGCTGCTAAGGCTGCGCCACCAGGCAGGTTAGCAATTATTCTGCATGCATTGTTATATAAAATAAGTGAGAGAGCCTGAAAAAAGTGGTGTAGCCCAATAATAAAGGCATAATAAGTCTTGAATAACATCTCTGCATGTACTGTTATATAAAATAAGTAAGAGAGACTGAAAAAGAGTGTTGTAACCCAGTAATAAAGGTATAATACATCTTGAATTAGTCTTCTGCATGCACTGATATATCAAATAAATGAGAGAGCCTCTAGAAAGGTGGGTAATGTAATTAATAAAGGTATAATTCCTGTAGTGTGTCCGTGTCACTTTCTTCGAAATGTTGTTGTACTCTTGCATTATAGAAATAGTACTGTTGTATTAAGTGCTGTCAACCCACACTTGGGTAGGCCCATTTAAAGTGGATGAAGGGAGTGCCAGTAGCTGTTAAGCATATATACAGTCCTCAACTGTTGCTTCATGGCTGGCATGTATAGGTAAACTGGCACATGAGTAGCTTGTTATTGTGTTCCCCAGAAATGTCAGTGTGCTGCTAGAAATGCAGGGGGCTGTTAAAATATAACTGATAATGTCACCTGAACACATCCAGATATGTAGATATATAAATATAAATAAAATATATAAATATGTAGCAGTAACATCTGCATCCTGGACAGTTTGTATGTTAGATACAGGTCAGGTATATAAGAAACTAGAAAAACCCATTTCACAATTTAACGGACATTGCCTAGTGTAATAAAACATGTAGGGGATATATACCTGCAGTCAATAGGAATGTAGTGTAAACTATAAGTACATATAAGTTGTTAATGGCGGTATCTTTTTACACCATACTGTATGTGCATAAACAATGCAATTCCACACCTCAATGGATATGTCTAATCTTGAAACATTTGTTGGGACATATGTCCTATTGGTTTATAAATAGCTGCATTTACTTTGATGCAGGTGCCCTTTTCAAATACCATAATCTTGGTGGCCTTTTGCCACCAATCAATCCTGCATGCTGTTGGAATGTCCACTGTTGTTCTATATACGCATGTGTTATGCTTGCTGTTCAACTGTTGGAACTCTGGTGTGTTGGGTTAATGGGAATATTACTGCATGCTGTTACAACTAATTTGGAATGCTGTTGTCTGTTACCAACCCATATTGTCATTAAATCCTCCTAAACATAGAACGTACGGGAAGGCTGGTCCCAGCGGACCTGCCTGTCCCACCTCAGCTGGCGATGGCACTTGGCACCAGTAGGTCCAGAGCCCAGCCTGGGACCTCCTCCTCTGTTGGCTCTGTGCCACCTTCTGGTGGAAGTGCTGCAAGGGATGGGGCTTGTCCCCCCTGCAACCGTGGATGGAGAAAGGCCACCTATCACTCTTCAAACGGTCCGGGCTGTGGTGCATAGGGAGCTCTAGCGTTCGGTCGCTGATCCTCTACGCCAGCTTGAGGCACGTGTGGCGTGACTCATGGGTGAGCCTCCCCCTCCTACACAGCTCCCAGCACAGCCCCCCTCCGGGCTGTGAAGGTGCAGTGGTGACTGCCCATGGGTGGGGATCTCAGTTCCGCTGTTGCCATCTGTGAGCTCATGGGCTTGCGATTTCCAAACATCCTTTCCCGTCAATGTTGTTCACCCACCACATGTGTCGTATTCTGCCCCTGTATGCATCCTGTTTGTCTTGTCTGTTTACCTCCCCAACCTACCTCCCCAAATATACCTACTTCCCCTACCCCACATTCCACGCTCAGCTGAAAAAAAAGGAAAAGGGCAATCTGCTCCCAAAAAAAAAAAATACACCCCATACATAGCTGCCCATTTTGCACACATGTCCGATGGACACATAAACTGATATTTAATTGGCAGTACAACATACTTTGTTGTCCTCACCCCTCTCTCAGGGGTGGAAGGTTTCAAATTCCCTCCAAATTACTAGCATATGCACAGCTGTTGCTGTTAAAGAAATGGGCAGCTATAGACCTTCCCTACACCCGTCCTCTACATCCCGAGCTGTTTTCCCTACTGTCTTTCCCTCTTTGTGTCCCTTTTTCACCACTTTCCTATATCCCCATTTTCTTTTCTTTCAAAGAAATGAGCGCGGGGGTTAGTGGGAGTAAGCACTTTTAAGCAGTAGTTAGTGGGTTTGTGCCAGTGTGCGCTTGTGTGCACTTAGTTAAGTATTGCTAAGCTTTGAACAAACCTGCTCAAACCCGCTTACAACTGCCTTAGTCACCCTGCATGTGAGGGCCCCTGTTTTATTCAGCAGCAAAATAAAACACAACTGTCAGTCTCGAACCCCTGACCTTGGACACACTAGACTGCATGAAATACCAGTAAGCCACAGTAAATATACAGCAGGTTGTTGCTGAAATATATATATCATGCATCACAATGAGTGAATGTAAAGGAAAGATAGGAATGCCATAACACAAAACCTGTTCTGTGGAACTTTACCAGCAGTTGTTGTGGAATTGCATTACATGACTGTGATAACAGAACCAGACATTCTAGCAGTAAATAATGTTACAGCAGCACTTTACAACCCCCACACAGCATCATAGCAGGGAAATCCCCACCCAAACGTACAAAATACCTGTGTGTTCAGGGTCCAGCAAGGATGTAGGTAGGCATACTCAGCACTGGAATTGTCCAGTTTCTATGAGCATCCTGTGCTAATGTCAACAATAAAAAAGCACCAACTGTGCAGAAGTGAGTATACCAACCTTCTGACTTACACAATGGTGTCCAGAGTAAACAAGCATGGGCCCCACTTTGGAAAACTGAAAGGGCTACGCCTACCTGACCTAGCAATTTATAGCATTAGGTTGCTACAACAGTGAGTACTGCAACTACCACACAGCAGGCTGCATGCAATTACCAAATGGTGGCCACCAATTGGTACAGAGGCCATCACATGCACATGTGCAGATACCTATAAAAGCAGGCTGTACTTGCTGTCCACGCATGCAATCATTTCATTGCAGCTATGGAGAGATAGAGAGAGAGAGTGAGCGAGCAAGAGAGAGAGAGACACACAGACAGACAGACAGACACTGACAACTACAACAAGAGCAACAGCAAAAGCAACAGAAAAAAAGATATTAAAAAATATATATATTAACAAAAAAAATAAAAAAAAAATATAAAAAAAAAAATTATACAAAACACACGGAACTGACAAATACAGACACAATCAAAGGAAAGGTATGTAACAGATATGTATTTACTGGCATGTAGTAGATGATTTTGAAGAGTACTCTACATACTTTGAATCATCCATATGTGGCAGCAGTACATAGACATGCACAGATGCTCTCCATAACTGCTGCCATGGAGAAATCAGTGTGTAGCTGTGTGCAGTGGGATATGACTGTGACATATGTAGTTCAGAATTAAATGTCAAACATCTGATCCATGTTATCTGTGTTCTGTACAGTAGTGTGTACAATGTCTGTTTGGGGGAGTAGTGCATACAGTTATATAAACATGGATGTGACAGAGTAACAAATGCATGATAGTCATATTAACGTGTAGCTTAGCATTGGCAACAGCTGTACCAGGCTAGTCTGCTAATCTAGCATTTGCAGCTATACACACACACACACACACACACATATATATATATATATATATATATATATATATATATATATATATATATATGCACCCTCTAATATTACTGTGTGCTCACATGTGACACCTGTTCATGTTGCAGCAAGGCCCAACATGTCAGCCATGAGGTCCACGGACTTACAACAGTGTGGACCATGTGTGTGTACACACACATACAGAGAGATCAGTCTGTGTCAGATATATTAGCATCTGTACATGTGCATAGAGCAAGGGATGTACTGCAACTGTTTGTGACGGGTGGACATATATATGTTGGTGAAGGTTGTTATGTGCATATTTCGATGTAGGTTTTAATGTGTGGCAAACAAGACAGCATACAGTGCTGGTATATGACATGTGGTGGTTAAACGCTGTGGGTATGATTTGTCAGGTTTGCAGTGTTGCAGCCAGTGAGGCCTGCTAAAACTACATGGGCTGAGAACACCTTTAATACATTCCGCACAACACTGTGCAATATTATTACATAACTGTATACCTCACAACCTTCGCATAATTGATATTCCCACCATGAAAGGTGGACTGTATATGTGCCTATATGTATATCTATATGTACACCAAAGGATGTTAATATGTATGTGTATATATACATATACATATATATATATATATATATATATATATATAGAGAGAGAGAGACAGGGTGACATATTTACTGTGACAGATGCCTGGTGACAAAGCCATGGACTCAAGCTCAATGTTGAAACAGCATTGGCATCCCTTCTGGCAAAACCTCCATACCCATGAACTAACACATAGGTGGTAGTCTACTTAGCACCGAAAGTGTGATAAGAGACCATGGGACACAGGTAGACAGTAGTCTCCCCTTTGATAATCACAGTGCCACACTAGTCATGTAATCTGTCTACGTGGCACACCTCCTCACAAAAGGTGCGTCATCCAGGGAAATATAGGTCAGTGTTCCCCTCTACTCATCACACATAAAACCCATTATAGAGTACAATGCCCCATGTGGTATGGACCTCACAAGACACTTACAGCAACTGGAAAGGCCACAGACATACCTCACAAAGAGTAATACCAGCCTCAAACAGATGCCCTATGCAGACCGTCTCACAAAACCACAGCTAGACTGTATTGCATACTGCCTACCCAGAGGTGATCTCTGCCTAACATACAAAGCTATGTCAAACCCAGAGCTGTTGGACATGCTCCATGTAAACAGATCACAATCCCTACCAGCTACATGCTCTAGGGAGCTAAACCTTGTCACCTCAATAGACAAAACCTGCTGGAGGGATGGATTCCTATCTCAGGGACATCCCATACTCTGGAACAATCCACCTATCAATAGCAAACCAAGCTACTCATTAGCAGTCTTCATGAATAATCCTGATGATTGGATGGGAGATAGGAAATACACACTGGGTATCACCTCTGTGGCTCTGCTGGACAGGGGCACGTGAAATTAGATTACACGTGTGTCAAAGGCCAGGGTAGCATATGGCTAGGCTTCTACAGGCCCACGGGCCAATAGCCTATTACCTACCTATGAAATGATACACACCCACATGTACTTGTTGCAATAATTGCTATGTGAGATTGACTGAGTGTGATGGTGAAAGTGTTGGTGAATGTGTCGAGGTTCTGTCAATGTGTGATAGCTTAGTGGGAAACTGATTCTGTCATGCTTTTTTGTGTCCTAGCTCTGATCCCAGCAAAAGTTGTGTGTGCTATTGCTTGGCAGAGAAAGCAGTATGGCATATGGTCTGATGTAGTCCCTTGGTGTGGACTGGGGTATGCTATTGCAGGCTAAAGCAGTACATGTATGCTTATTGATTGGTATTGCTGGTGAATCCAAATCCCATATGAACTGTAGTACTACCTGAAGCTGTATACCTAAACAGCACAGTATGGTGTATGTCCACATTGCTTGGAAACACTGTTATGTGTGTTCCCTGTAGTCCTCACAGATTACATACCTCAGGCATAATGTTTTGTAAGTACTGACACACAGTACTATGGTACACAGGTAAAGCTCATCTGGGTTGCCATACCTTTGTGTCTTGTACGCATGTGTGATGTGTGTGTGGGTATGCTTGTAACATGCCCTCAGTCATATGTGTGTGACAGGATATAAGTGCATATCTAGCAACATGTATAGTTTAGTACAGCAGTATGCCACCTATACTAACGAATGTGCACATATGTTTGGCAGGGGTTTGCCACCAACAACTAGTGTGGTATACCCGTAATACTGTAACTGGACTTTACAATCATTGCAATGGATGACATATTTCATTATGCATTAGCTTGATATATACCTCCTGTTTCCAGGTGGTGCATTATGTCGCATACAGTGTATCATGTACTGTTGTATAGTCTTACATACTGGTTTCTCTTTGTTGCTGTGCAGAACATGGTTTGATATATAGAGTGTGCCAGGCACTGTCAGGCAGTTGTGGTATGAGCACTGATATGTGGTATTGAAAGTGTGTATCCTCTGACAGCCAATAGGTTGCAATATATGGCAGTTCAGTGATAACTGTACTTTAGAATGCTAAGTGTGCCACATGACTTGCTCACACATATTGTTTCATTGACTTCCAGGGTCATGGCTCACCATTGCAGTCCGACATACAGCCCAGCTGAAGATGAGCAGATCACAACCAGCTTGGTTCAGCACTATGCCCTGCTGTTCTCAAGAACCAGCCAGGACCAGCATGAGCAGACTGCACTGTGGCAAGATGTTGTCTGTCAGGTAAATGACATAGGTATGCATAACCGGACATATGAGTAGGTACACCATCACTGCAGTGATTTACTTAGACATGTCTGGCAGCGTGCGTCTGATGTCCATAGACAACAGCTTGCCACAGGTGGTGGGGTAGCCATCCATCCCCCCCTCACCAGAATGGAGGAACTGCTCCTCAGCCTGGTGGCTCCTGGCCAACAACAACAACAGCAAACATGTATCAACAAAACACGGAGCGTGCAGGTAACATGGCATATCTGTAGACTACTGTTACCTCTATTGGTAGATCATGAATATGTGATATGTGTAGTGTGTAGTCAGAAGAAGTGGAGCCTGGTGTTGTGCAATACTGATAATTTGGAACATAATCTGTAGGCCTGTGACTGTCAACCATTGTACTACTGTAAGATTGCAAACCCACAGTATCAATGCCACAGTTGTTGCCACTGACAGACTGTCTCATATCCTTGTAGGTCCCGCTGGTTTGACAGCAAGGCAGCAGACCCATGCTGGTGAGTGTGTTCTACATTTAATATTGCATGATATATGTGCATGTCATAGGTGAGGTGTAGGACATGTACACGTAACACACCTACGCATAATGCATGCTGTGCATGTTTGCTGTGAGACTATGCACATCCCAGTAACATGTGTAGCTGCCTCAAACACATGCAATACACAGAGCATCCCACAGAGTTGTGGCAAAACTGTAGTGGATATTGGATAGGCAGAGTCGATACACATGCACACAACATACAAAACATTGTCATACGCAGTACACGTTAATAGGCTACACATGGCGTATTCAGACACCCGCTGTAAGGTCACACTCCAGTATCCCAAATGTCATCCACACAGCACACATAATATACCTGAGGGGTAGGGGCCTATCATGAGGCTGTGCGAAACTCTTCAACACATAGCACATTCATGTTAGGCAATGCTCCCTACTGGGCACCTTACAAACCCATGTAACAACTGGTTGTGAAATGATGAATGTAGCCATGGTACTGCAGTTCAGGTACAGCATGCTAGGTGCCAGTCTGGCACACATTAGTAGCCTTGAGTGACCACATAATGCTGCATGATGCTGGCTCATGGTACTGCACCCCATCCATTTACAGTAGTCACAGTTCTACACATAGCATTCATTGCTATGCACCTCATTGCTGTGTGTGTGTGCAAACATATGCATCTATACACAATATGCATAACAATCACCATTTGTACAAAGTGGCACATATATGTCTTGTAATGCTATGGAGTGTATAGGTCACATAATGCACATTGGGTATGTGTGATGTTTAATGTTGCAGTTGTGTTGTAGCATGAAATGTCATGGCTGGCACTGGCATGTACACAATATGTCCTACACTCACCATAACCACTGTACAATGGCTATGATGAGCAATGGTAGTCCATCAGGTATACATGCACCACTCATCCTGTGTGTATACATAGCATGCATTAGCTAAACCTGTGTCCACAATTATCTGCTAAAGACACAGATGATATAATCAGAAATGGATATCTATGTGACACACAGATACACATGCATCCATGGTATGTATACCTGTGAGTGATGGTGCACAGGACATTGCAGAGCATTCAATATTTGCACAGCAATGTTGTGTCCATGTACACATTGCATTCCAGGGTGAGGCCAATCACTGAACAACAACACACATGCATCAGAGCCATGTATGCTGTTATTAGCAAGGCTGTCTACACCCGCACTGCATGCTGTTGAGCAACACACGTCCTGCATGCTGACACATGTGATATGACTGGCTTGTGATACTTTACCCCACCATCAGCTGCTATTGAGTATGTTCTGGATTGCTGGTGGTGTGTGTGTGTGTGTGTGTGTGTGTGTGTGTGTGTGTGTGTGTGTGTCTGTTTAAGTGAGTTGAGTATTTGTGTGCATGTGTGCATGTGTGCATGTGTTCATGTGTGCATGTGTTCATGTGTTCATGTGTGCATGTGTTCATGTGTTCATGTGTTCATGTGTGCATGTGTTCATGTGCTCATGTGTGCATGTGTGTATGTGTGCATGTGTTCATGTGTTCATGTGTGCATGTGTGCATGTGTTCATGTGTGCATGTGTGCATGTGTTCCAACATCATGTACAGGTCATAAAGTGTGTTTCCTGTCTTCCTCTCACAGGTGCTGAGGTTGGGCTGGTTCACTGCAGCAGGGAACCTGATGTCCCTGAGCAAAATAGTGATGATGAGGATAGGTGTGTTGAGGCACAGGCATGTTTGCCAGGGTCTGTCATTGGGCCACCAATCAACAGAACACAAGTTTCCACCCCATCCATGCACACAGTCATACTGCCAATACATCCATCACCAATGCCCTTAGTTGAGGGACAGTGTGCAGTCGGCATTGGCCAGGACAGTGTAGTATCTATGGCACATGCATCCCAAGACAGCAGCCATACCCAAATGTCTGGAAAGGTACCACATAGGTAGATGTCCAGGGGTTCTCGTCGGAGCACTGCTGCTCATCATGCCCCTGGCAGACGTGCCACAGGTCTTACAACCTCATGCATGTTCCAGGCTGTCATGGAGGCACAGGCACATATGGAACGGTACACCAGACAGGGGCTAAGGGCACAGAGGGCACATAACACCGCTGTAATTGACAGTATCCATGACCTAGCAGGTGCCATCCATAATTACACTGAGGTCACTGATAGACGTTAGGGTGAGACATTAGATGTCCTCCGCAATGTCATGTCCATGGGTCAGGACAGTGCAGGATGGTTGAGATATTGACGTGGATGTAAGCCAGCAACATCAGCAGCTGGCAGTCACCGTGGACGTCCCTCAAGTCCCTCACTCACACAATTCAATAGAAACCATAATGAGTGTGTGTGACATGGATGACCTAGGATAGGGATCACTGCAGTCACTGTCCTTGTCACAAGCATGCAGATGTGACCTAAGGTCTGGAAAGTGGCAGCACACTCTGGCAAAGATGACAGATGTGTTCATGGAGAAAGCAGGGTTCCCACCTATGAAATAATTGAGGTCACGTACGTATATGTATTTGCCACACAGCTACCTGACATGTGCAATGCACATACTTTTGTCATACAGTAGTAAAAGCAAAACCAACAGCACATTAACCAACAGTGTCACACACATACTCACCTAGTGCAGGCTTCAAACCCCTACCTAACTACTTCATGATACTAGAGGAGTACGCATTATCACGACGTGCTATACACATTACCGGGAGTTCACTTTTCCACAGGTATATTTGTAGGATGGTGACATTATCAGACTTGACAAAGATTAGTATACCACTTTTAAGGTGTTTTACTACTCTCCAAAAAGTTTGCTCCTCTCCAAGGAGATCACACACGAACACACACTTGTCAAGTGAAGTATTCAAACCCCCACCTAACTACTTCATGATACTAAAGGAGTATGCATTAACAAGACACACTATACACATTACTGGGAGTTCTCTTTTCCACAGGTATATTTGTAGGATGGTGACATCATCAGACTAGACAAAGTGGGTTACATTAGGTGACATTAGGTGACATTAGGTGGGCTACATAGAAGGAATGTCTAAACACTTTGGCCATGTGATCATCAAAGGAGAGTTTACTATCTGCCTGTGTCCCCAGGGCCATAATAAGTTTGTCTGTACATACCGGATTACCACCTATGTGGTAATTTGTGTGCACTTTGTTTTATCCAAAGGGGATGACTATGCATTATTTGGCATTCTGCTTGAGGGCATTGTTTTGAAACCAAGTATCTGTCTCTGTAAGACCCTTCTGGAGGATATCTGTGTCATCCGTAGAGTCGATTATGGACCACAGTTAGCAGTCATCTGCAAACCTGTTCAGCCATAATCCACCCGTGCTTCCCTGTACCTCTGAGCAGTATCTACTGAACAGGTGAGGGTCCCAGGATCAAGAACTGTGTGATGCCATTTGTGACTGGTTTAGAGTCGGACATGGCACCCGCAACCCTGAGCATGTGTGTTTGATCTGTGAGCAACTTGGCCACCCATCCTGTGACATAGTTGTTAATGTTCAAGCTAGTAAGCTTGTCTATGATGACAGAGTGGGGGATGGTGTAGAAAGTCCTTAGAGAGGTCCAGATGGGCTGTGTGGTCTACTTTCACCTCCAACTATGTTCTTGGTAACTGTTTCAAACTAGGTTTAGGAGGCAGGATCTGCCTTTAACAAAGCCAAGTTGGGTAGAGTCCAGTGTCTGGAGGTCTCCAATGTCTCTGTTTATGAGTTCCATGATAATTTGCTCCATAGCTTTGCAGACCTGGCTGAGTAGACCTATAGGGCAATGGTTTCCAGGTTCTGTTGTGGCACCCCCTTTGTGGAGCTGGATGACTGTTGGTGTATGCCATTCTTTGGGTATATAGCCTGTGGTACGATTGAGTCTGGACAGTGAATGTAGATGAGGGTGTAGTTCCTTTTGGGGCTGGTGTACAATGCAGCCTGGGACACCATCCAGTCCCACTGATGCTGTGTTTTTAGCTTTAGAGAGGGCTGTCTTTACCTGCATGTCCATGAAGTCTGGGGCTCTGCATTCTACTGGGATGGACACAGGTCCTTTTGGGAGTGATGGGGGGAATTTGCACTGAACCTGACCCCCAGGATGTGGGCAATGTAAGTTGGTTTAGTGTATTTCTTGCCATTTTTCAGTAGCTGACAGCATATTTGGAAGTTGCTGCCTACATGTTTGGTATAGCTAACGAAGGCTTTGTGGTTGTTATTCTTACATTCCTTGGCAATTTGTCTTTAGAAACTGGCATTGGATTGTTTTATGAGTGATCATTGTTTCTTCCTAATAATGATCAGTGATGCCTTTCCTTCTGTGAAGTTTACTCTATCGTGTTCATTTCCTCCTGCTGTTGTCTAGCTTATTTAGGGGCAACGACCACCAGATTGGTTTCTTATTTTTGGAGGAGTGCATCTTGGTTGTATTTGGGATGTCTCGATCAATGTAACCCTGTAGATGCTCATAGGATGCACTTGTAAATTATTTGGCGGATTGTATGGCATTATCCTATAGCAAGGGGGCTTTGGAACTTTCCACTTTTGTCTTGGGAAGTGTGCAGTTTACTTTTGAAAATGTCTTCACAGTGGTTTCATTGACTGGGGGGGGAGCGGGATGTGGATGTCCAGTGTGATTACTTTATGATCCGATATTGCCAGTGAGGGGTTTATCTCTGTTGTGGTACACCGGTATCCCATGTTGGTGATGATCAGGTCCAGTATGTTATCACCTCTAATGGGCATGATGACCAGCTGTTCTAGAGTGTTAGAGTTTTTAAACTCTAGGAAACATTGTGCAAAGGACGTTGTTCACGAGTAATTTTCCCACTCAATGTTTAGGTAGTTGTAATCTCCTCATATAATGGTGTTTGATAGGACCTTTGTATTTTCCACTGTTCTCAGGACTACTGAGTGAGGTTCCTGAGACAAGGTAGGTGATCTGTAGCAGGCTACAATCTGATAAGCAGCTTTGCCTAATTTTAGTTGTACTTGCATGGTCTCCAAGGCCTCATGCTGTGCCACTAACCTGTAGGTGTGGGTATCCATAAGGTATACACCCCTTCCTTTGGTATTTCACTCATGGTTTTGGGTCCATAGATCGGAGGGAATGTGAGTGTTTTACATGGAGCATGTCCAACAGCTCTGTGTTTGACATAGCTTTGTATGTTAGGCAGAGAACACCTCTGAGTAGGCGATATGCAAGGGAGTATGGCTGGAGCATTTTGAGATGGTCTGTGTATGGCATGTATTTCAGGCCACTAATGCTCTTTGTGAGGTATTGCTGCAAGCTATCCAGTTGTTGTAGTTGTCTTGTTAGGTACATAGCAAAAGGGGCATTGTACTCTCTTATGGTTCTAGTGAGTGATGAGTAGAGAGGAACAATGTCCTCTTCTATTCTGCATGAGACACCTTTTGTGATGAGGTGTGCCACATAGGAGGATTTCCTGACTACTGTGGAGATGTGATCATCACAGTTGTGTCCACTGTCCACCTGTGACCCAAGGTCTCTTGTCACACTTATACTGTTAAGTATACTACCGCCTATGTTGTACTTCATGGCTACAGAGTTTTTAACAAAGGGGATGACAATGCACATTTTGGCATTGAGCTTGAGCCCATGGCTTTGACAACAGCCATCTGTCCCAGTGAGGCCCTTTTGTAGGATGTCCACATCTTTAGTGTTTACAATTATGGCTCCTAGTTTGCAGTCATCTGGAAACTTCAGTAGCCACGGACCTTCCATGTTAAAGTTTACTTCAGGGAAGTAGATACTACACAGGACAAGACCCAGGACTGAACCATGTGGTACTGCACTCGTCACTGGTCCAAAGTCATACATGGAGTCTGCTACTTTCACAGTGTGCATTCTGTCAGTAAGCCTGTTGGCAACCCATCTTGTGAAATAGCAATTTATACCTCATTTAGTGGGTTTATCTATATTTACAGAGTGCGGGGTGGTGTTGTAAGCTGTGGCAGGATCTACATAGCCTGTGCGAACCACCTTACCCTTGTCTATGGTTCTGGTGACTGCTTCAATGTCATCTATCAGGTTTAGGAGACATGATCTGCATTTTACAAACCCAACATGGTTGTGGTCCAGTGTTTGGGGATTACAACTGTATTTTTTATAAGTTGTATGATGATACATTCCATGGCCTTGAAGGTCAGGCTCATCGGGCTAATGGGGCGCTAGTTCCTGGGGTCTGTGGTGTCACCACCCTTGTGTAGTGGGATAACTGTCACTGTGCACCATTCAGCTGGCACTAAGCCTGAGGTGTGGCTATGACTGAACATGGTACATCGGTGTGGTGCCTGTTCATTCTGTGGTTTGTGTAGAACACAGCCTGGGAAGTTATCTGGTCCCATGGCTGCTGTGATACTGGCTTTGGAGAGTGTTTTTTACATGTGCAGCCATGATGACAGCAACTTTGCAGTCTTTCATTATAGTGATGTGCTCTTTCATGGGTGAGAGGGGGGTAAAGTTAACACTGATCCTATCTGCCAGGATGTTGGCAATATCAGTCGGTTCTGTATATTTAGTGCCATTGAGCTGTAAATCAGAACAGATCTGAGTGTTGCCATGACATGGACCTGTCAGTTGTGCAGAAATCTCCTGAGTAGACAGTATGCAACATAGTACAAATTGGGTTAAATTCAGTCTTGTTGCATGGGGCAACTGTTTGAGACCAGTAATCCTCTTGTTGAGGTACTTCAGTGGTCTTTACAGCTGCTGACGATGCCTTGTAGGATTCATCGCAAGTGTGTTATGGTACTCTCTGGCGGGTCTGATGACTGATGAGTAGAGGGAACCTCCTTTGACCTACATGCACAGACCTTAGCAGGTTGTGTGAACACATAGCATGATTTTCTGAGCACTTTGTGAATGTGTTTCTGGAAGTAGAGATGACTAACCACATTTGTCCATAGATCCCTTATTATCACCTCCATATTTAGCCTAAGTGTGTGAGCATGCCCAGTATGACCTTTCAGTGTGATGCTGAATGAAATCCACTACATTTGTTGAAGTGTGTGAGCATGGCTGCTATAGAAATTTATGCTATATGTGTGTGGAAAATCAAGTTGTATTTTTACAGTAGGGCTCACCTTTGTGTCATAAATCAACAGGGATCATGCTGTGCCTGCAGGGCTTCCATGAGACACTTTGCATAGACTTATCAACATTTCTACATACAGGGGGGACAGCTATTCTTTGTACATTTCTACCTGGGGGCACACCTGATTGTTACTGTGTGTGTACATAGGATGAGGTGTTCACCTGATACTTATAAACATTTGCTAGGTCTGCACTGCTATGTAAGGTACTCCATTTCAGTCTGTACTGTTGCCTATCATACTGGCTTGAGGCATACTACTGTACTACAGATCTTAGTGTCCACTGCCACATATATTAGATTGCGACTTCATAGCCTACCCAACCCACATCACACCGCCTGGCCTGCTGTTCTCTGTCTGCATAGGCCTGTTGGGGAGGTTACCCATATGCCTCTTTAGGGGCATGCTACAGCATTTCTTTGTGTTTGCATTAGTGTAAAATTGTCTTGCTGTGGCTATGCCAGTGTAATGCTGTCATGGCCTAGTGGTTCAGTACTGTAACTATAGTGCACAGTATCCTGGGTTCGAGCCCTGTCACTGTTTTTTATTTTAATGCTGGGCAGACAAGACTGCTTAAAGAACAGTAAAGCAGATATGAGCATGTTTACCTGACTTTGCTCAACTTTGCCTGACCTTGCCCAACATTGCTCAACATTGCCCGACGTTGCGCTCGTTATAGCTCGGGCAATTTTGTTTACATATACTAAATAGTGATAAAAGCTGCTTAGCACTGCTTTATATTGCTTAAAACATGGCAAACATGCCTCAAGTGGTGCTGCAGGGCTGCCTATGTTGGAGGCACATAGTACACTCCCTATACATGTGTGGAAACAGGTAGTGTCAAGTTAGGCATCCCTTTTATTTTATGTGCGAGTCAGAGAGAGGTACCATTTCCAGGATTCCTACTGAGCCAGTGTATGTGCTATGCGTTGTCTCTTTGCCAAGGCCAAGGCATACTGGGCACGCCTCCTTCTGCCTACTGGGGCAGGCTCAGGTTGTTCCTCCTGAGTCATGCTGCGCCTGTGCAGGCCTTGGCAATGATGGTGGGCTGTTTGGCCCTGCCCCATGCTGTTCCTGCTGCAGCTGTTTTCGCAGGATCATATTGTGTAGCATGGCACATACCATGACAATCTGGGTACATGTAGTTGATGAGTACTGCAAGGCTCCACCAGATGTGTCCAGGCACCGGAACCGTGACTTGAGCATCCCAAACACACGCTCGATTACATTTTGTGTTTGTGCATGTGCCTCATTATGGAGTTCATGTTCAGGTGTGTGTGCTTTTCTGATGGGTGTGATCAGCCACGGCTCCAGTGCGTATCCAGCATCCCCCACCAGGTGACCGTCAGGGATGTCCCCATTGGCAAATGTCTGGTACAGCTGTGTCAGATGCCAGATATGGGAATCGTGGTAGCTTCCAGGGCAGCCAGCACACACATTCAGTATTATTACCTGGGCATCGCACACGACCTGGCAGTTGGAGTGAAAGTCCTTACGGTTGATGTAGGCCCTACCTCGCTCACCAGCTGGTGCTTTGATGTGTATGTGAATGCAGTCAGTTGCACCTACTACCTCAGGGTATTCCGCTATTTGCTGGAAGAGATGCATATTGTTGGCCAATACCTCACGGGAATTGGGGAAATATACATGATCACCGACATGTGCTGACGTGGTATTCAGGAACTGGTGCAGTATCCTGGATGCTGAAGCCTGTGAAATCCCCATCATATCACCAGTTGGTCTCTGGAAGGTACCTGTTGCTAGTATTCTTAGGCCGACACATACCTTGGTTTCCACTGGGATGAGGTCCCCTCTGTTAGTTCTGTGTGTGAGGCGTGACCTGCACAGCTCAACAATTTGCTGCAGGAGGTCTCTGTCCACTCTATAGTGCTCCACTATCTCCAGTTCATGTAGCCCCTGGTAGGTTACCCTGCGTCTGTACACTCTTCTCTGTCTTCTCACTGTGGGTTGCTCAGCAGCATTCGCAATGGCACCACCCTCAGCATCTTGCACATGTTGCCTTATAATAGCAATGGCAGCTCCTAACATTTTTTTTCTCAGTTAAGCTTTTTAAGTTTTCACTTCTGTTTGTAGACTGCAGTGTTGCAGTGCTCTTGAGAAAAACATGGGGGAAGGTTGTTTGCAGAGTTTTAAGTGCTGGGCTGGGCTACTGTACTGCTTGTGTAATTGGCTGATTCTGATTGATTTCACCTGGCAGTTCTGCTAGTTCCCCTTGGTTAACTTCCTACTACTTCTTTTCCTTCCTTTTCCCTTTCTGTTTCCACAGTGGGCAGCACTGCGCAAACAAGCACAAACATGCGTACACGAGTACACACGCATGACCACAGGCTTGCACAGGTTTATACAGGCTTAGGTGCATGCACATGCATGCACACAGGCATAGACAGCCTTACACAGGCTTACACGGGTGCACACATGTGCACACAGGCTTAGATGGGTCTACAGTCGCACACACGTGAGCACACAGTGTAAGCATCTTTGCAAGAAACTTTGGTGATATCCACGGTGTACACCTTCGGCTTCTGGGTTTCGGTAAAAACAACTGTAAACACGCCTCTTCCAGTCCTGAGTAACTCACAGCAAACACATGCAACTCTGCTCCAATAACCTTACAGTCTTTGATACATACCCCCTCATGATGTCACCTATCTTCTACTCTACTACTCCCCTAATCCTACTCTTACACTCTAGGGACATGGTTCACATGGCAGGGAAAATTGGGATTCACTATCCTTATCCTCATTTGCATAGGATTACCTACTAATGCTTGGTTACATCTCTCAAACTGAGCTTCCCCACTTAGCAACCACTAATCAGTAGCCATGTTGTCTTCAGCCTGCCAATCACCTGCATGGCAGAGGAATATTTTAATAAAATGCCTATTTTTGGCTTTTTTGTTTTTATTTTCTGTTTTTTATAGTGCCGCACGTTTGTGCAGTGCTACGCTTAAACATCAGAGATCGGGGAAAAAAATATGTTATTTTTAATATTTTGCAACAGATTAAAATGCCAATGGCCTTATATTTGGCCACTGGCATGCTTCCTCAACTGGATGCATCCTTTATTTGGAGCTGTCATAGCTCTATTTTGCTATTTGCAGAATGGTACTCCGTTACCAACGGAGTACATTTCTGCAAATAACTCTACTCTTACTCAGACAGGTTAGTGTTTCCTGGATCGTGAATTTACCTCATTTGCATAGCTTTCAGCAGCAAATGAGGTAATTTGCATAACATAACACTGTCCGTGCAAGAGTAGTTTTAGGAGCTCTCATGCACGCCCCTGCCGGCTGTTGCTGGATCGCTCACCAGACATATAGGATGTCTGGAGTCTTACTCTACTCTTAGACTCCATGCAAGCCTTCGTGAATCCGGCCCATTTTCTTTTCTATCAAGGAGAATTTACAGTAAATTATATTAAACAAGTGTGAAACAGCAGGCACCCTTCCAGTGAAGAAGCAAGTTTTAAATTTTTGTAAATATATTTTTAAGACACTAATTTCTCTTTCTTCTTCATTCAATTTTGGCTGTGTGGATGGAAGTAAGTGCAGTTCCACTGTATTAATTTAGGTTTTGCAATTTAAAATCAATATGTAGTCTTAAACGTGCTTATTTATTGAAATAAATCTGTGATACTTGCCTTCTGTTCCTCACTGCATTGCATATGTGCCTGTACATTTACTTTCTTTTGCTATTTACTAGGGGGAAAAGCATTAATAAAGTAACCAAGACTTGTTCATGTGGACGTGTTCACTTTGAGTTCATTCACAGAGCATATGGTTGCTTTTAAAGCAGTCAAGATGCAGATCATGCAATATTGAAAACAGAACTATACAAATAAATCATTTTAGCATAGGCAGTGAAAGTGGACTTGCAAGTCATTATCACTTATAATATTTTTAAGCAAATATATATTGCAGTTATTTTAAAGGTTTTCACCACTAAGCTCTAAAAATTTTCTTTCTGTTTCTTTCAAAACTGTATTATGTACTAGAAATGTCACCTGCATTTAATTCCCTCCTTTTACTTCCTTTATCTCAAGATGTTGCCAGGGTTTTAGCTTATCACTACACACAAAAGGGTGCTGATGAATTTTTACTTCTTCCATGCTCTACAGATAGGCTGAAACTTTACAAACCTACTGTTTTTAAAGATAGTGTAGCTGGCAAAGGCTAGGTTATTTTTTTCAGATTTGGAATAACACACATTAAATCTTCAAATAAAAGGCAATGTCAAAAACTCTGGGATTATCATTCTCCAATGTAAAAACAGTATTGCTTAAAGACGAGAAACAAGCATTCTGCACTGGCCATTTGGGGAAGAGGAATGAAAGCCTGATAGTGACCCAGATGACCCATGTTCAATTAGTGCATGAATGCTGGAGGAGATTGGACTCAGGGAATAGAAGTGGTCATTGTTTCTTGCCCATTCTAGGGGGAGGATGGTAGCTCTGGTTCATTTCTAGGATGACACCTAGACATATCTCAGAGTATTTATTTATTTATTTGTATTATTTATTTTACATTGGTTGACTGGTAGAGTCTGACTGGATACATGCCAATTTTCAGTGGAGGCCCGGGAATAAAAGCTTCAGAAATTAAACAACATAGAAAGCAAATAACATTGGTAAACACAAAATATAAAAGGTTACATTGTTATGAATTTTAAAATAACTAAAGCTACCACAAGCACAGTTTTTGACATTGCATTTTATTTGAAGAGTTAATGTGTATTATTCCAAATCTGAAAAAAAATAGCCTAGCCTTTGCCAAGTAGACTATCATTTAAAACAATAAGTCCATGAAGCTTTAGCCTATCTGTAGAGCATGGAAGAACTAAACATCCATGAGCACCTTATTAGCCACAGTGTGAGTACTTCCATTTTTATAAACTCAATCTATAACTTAAAAAAAAATTGAATAACTACTAATTATGTTTATTATATAACCTTGATAGAATAGTATAAGAACTGGAATATTTAAAAAGCCCAAGCATAACTTTTAATATTATAACTGGTAATTGTGTTAATTGTTTAATTTTGCTATAAGTAGTTTTTTTTTTTCTGGCAATATCTATCTATCTATCTATCTATCTATCTATCTATCTATCTATCTATCTATCTGTCTGTCTGTCTGTCTATCTATCTATCTATCTATCTATCTATCTATCTATCTATCTATCTATCTATCTTTCTGTCTATATTCAGTGCTACATTTTCATGCCTGGTCACTGTTACTGCAACATTCTGCCTTCAAAACTAGCAAAGATTCATAAAACTCCCCCTAAACTTTACATACCCATCTATCAGCATTCGGTACACCATATGACCACAGTCTACCCTTGGCTTTGTTGTTGCTAGTCTAATAGAACATGGTTCTATGAACTAGTGTAGCAACTGGGAGTTCTACAGGTGCTTCCATCCCAAGTGTTTGAAAATCACTGTCATAAAGCCAAAGACTTGAGTGCCTTGTAGTTTGGGTAGGCAACTCTTCATGCTTGAACTGAAATATGAGTTCAGGCAAGCAGCCATGGGGAAGGAGTAGGAGTGGATTTTAGGCTTAGGGACCTGGAAGGGAGTTCTAGGTTTATGGTGTGTGAATGGGGTTCTATGTTTAGGGAATGGGAGGAGAGTTTTAGGTTTAGGAAGTAGGAAGAGGATTTTATGTTTTGGGAATGGGAAGTGGTTTTAGATTTAGGGAGCAAGAAGGAGGGTTTTAGGTTTATGGAGTAGAAGCAGAGTTTATGTTTAGGCAGTAATTAGGAAATTAAGGTTTAGTGAAGGGGTGGAGTTTTAGGTTTAGGGAGTGGATGGAAAATTTAGGTTTAGTGAAAGGTGTGGAGTTTTAGGTTTAGAAAGTGACTAAGAACTTTAGGACTAGGGAGGTGGAGGTGAGGTTTAGGGTGAGGATGCAAACACTTGGGTTGGGAACTGGATGAGTTTTAGGGTCAGAGGTTTGATTAGAGTAGGGCTATACAGCTGTATAGGATTGAATGTTCTGAGGGCAATGTGCCAGCAGGAGAATGGGGAAGTGGGAGTTCAAGCACTTGCTTTTTTTAAGTAAGTTGCAGTGAGCAGGTGAGTTGCAAGCTACTGGCATGTGAGAATCTATACCAGACCTGTAACAACTGCCTTATGCTCACTGATAGCCCACCTGTATTATCTAACATTAAGTATGTATGTGAGAGGTGCAGATACTTACTTAAACTGAAGGCAAACTTCTTCAGCCACAAGGCAACATCCTCTCCAGCATTGCACCAACTACGTGGAATCACAAACATGCATATGAAGTGGTATTTAAAATGCCTAACAATGCTTCTTAGGTCTTCTATCCATTCCGTTCATATACCGAAACCTCAGTAGAGTAAAGATACCTCAACTTTCACACATATAACAAGTCCTGCTCTCACAACATGTATGAACTAACAAGCTGTCAATCTCAAGCTCTTAGGGCAACAATGCATTGCTACACTATATATAAATGCTCTAATCATAGGATACTACATAGTGAGGCAGCATGTTGACAAAGTTAAGCAAAGATAGGGTGACAGTAATCTGCTTATCAGATGCCAGGATTTGTAACATCATTGGCACACTCATATCTCTCCTCCCCATACATGCATATAACATGATAGTGGCTGAGCTCTCTTTTTATATTGCAGAGGCTGGCATGTAACTAGTGTTTATTTATTTATTTGCCATGTGTTAACTGGGTTGGTTTGGCTGGGCAGATGCCATTTTTTTGCAGAGACCCGAGGAGTAAAGTTCCATTACAGCAGTAAAAATGTTTTGTTTTTACAAACAATTAAGTATTTAAGCATGCAATCATGATGAGATACATACAGCAAACATAGATTAATTTTATACAATGTATGAAGAGAAAGAAAAATTGAACATAGATATGAACTGTTATGTGTCATACAATCACAGATTCATCATAATCTTAATTAGAATGGGAAATTGCTAACCTGGGTATAAGAGTAGTGCGGCCTGCCATGCTACAATAGAAGGTCCTGGCACATGGGAAAAGAAAAAGGAGGGGTCCAGAATGTAAGGGGGGGGGAGAGGTCAGAGGTAGAAGTATATAGTGAAAATAGGAGTAAAACGAAAGGTCAAGGTCATAGGGTAGGCGCAAGGGTCGTAAGATAGTGTCGAACAGGACCCTGCCATCACCACAAATGGTTCCACAATAATAACAAAATATACTTGATTTAAACACTAGGGTTAGACACAGGTATCATTTAAGGGTGGCCTGATGTTTGTCAGTTTCTAGGGATAGAGAGAAATGGATCACTGTCCACCATGCTTTGCTAGGGATGGTATGTATGTCTCAATACTCAGGCCTTCTACATATTAGCCAAGATGCTTTCTTAGTCATTTTACCTTTATTAGGCAAAGTTGGTCTTCTGTAGTTACCATCCTAATAAATTCCAATCAGATCTACTCTAAGCTAGCATTGCTCAGTTTCAGAAGCCTAAAGAAAAAGATGCCTGCTCTTAAATCCTTCCTAATCCTTCAAAACAAACATATCCATGTAGTCTCAGAAATGCAGTTCACATGTAATGAATATGAAATTCAATACCTACCTCACCTTTAGACCCTCCACTGAGGATACACCTACTTTTGGTGGGGTAGTGCCTGTCTCTATCCATAAACCATTACTTTGCACAAAAATCCAGCAAGATGTAGAATTGCTTTATACAAGTGAATCCACCTTTAATGTCTTGGCCAATTACAGAAACCCATCACAACTACCACTGCCCATGAAAAATACTTTAACAAATGCAGCTCTGTAAACTTTGAACTTAACAAAATCCTGCTGGGTAATTTCAACAATCCTATCTTAAACTGGTTAACATACTCCATAAATAACAAACAGCCACAATGTTTTCTGACATTAGCATCAACTCTCTTCACCAGTTAATACCCACTACAAGTAGATGTCCATCCATTCTTGATCTAATTCTCACAAATATTAAGCCATATTGCTGTAAATCAGCAGTTATTCCCTCACCGGTCAAATTTTATCACTGCAGCACTTTTTTTATTTCATTAGCACACAGGTAAAGGTGTCCATGAACCCTACCATCTTCAGAGATTTTTCAAAGACAAGCTTCCTGGCACTTGTCTCTGATCTTATCAAATTTAAGTGCTCCTCACCCCACGAGGGCACCATAGCAAAAGTGGCTGCTTATTCCAGTAATTTTTCATCACATATAAAGTCCTGTACTGAGTGAGGCTTCTGCCCCACTAATAATAAATGCAATGACAAATTCAAAAACAAATGTCTTTGGTGGAATCTTAGCATAAGCATACTTCACAACAGAAAAGAAATGATGCCCCAAGAAGTTATCTGGAATCTGATCCATCTCAAAGTAACCTCAAAATAGTGAACAGGGAAATAAGAATGAACATTAAAATGTCTGAAGCTAAATATGAGTTGAATATTGTGACTCCCTCCAAAGATAACCACTAAGCCTTTTTATCTATGTTAGGAAAGCCATCAGCAATAATCAGCACTACACTGAACTGATATCCATTGACACTGCTATCTCTTACTCCTAGGATATTGCAGGTATACTGGCAGGCAAATTCAGTTCAGACATCTCCCCTCTGTCTTCTCTTTGCTGTCTTTCCCACACCATCAAATCAGCAGGTTACTCCCTTAAAATTACAACAGAGCAAGTACTAAAAACCCTTTCCATAGCTGTTTGAGTACAGAAATCATACCAGGTGGCTTCTTGGTGAGTATGGAATGATATCCACCTAACCTCCTTGTAAACCTACTAGCTTCAGTCTTGCATCTGGTCACATGTCATAAGCCTGAAGAACAGCAGTGGTGGTTCCCCTTCACAAAGACAACCCAAACATTGACCCTGAAAAATACAGATCAATTAAACTCACCAGTACCATATGGAAGGTAATGGCACATAACATCATGGAACATCTAACAAAAACTCCTGTTTCTCTAGACTCATTTCTGGCAGCCCATACCAATGACTTCTTCCAAACTTCCTCATCACATGCTCAAACCAGTACAGTAAAGGTAAACTTCCATGTATAGTTTGTCCTAGAAAGTACACAAATACATGATAATGTATGCAGTTGTGCTTATGAAAAGTTACTATATGATCACCATCACAAATTGTGCTTTTATGTTGTACTATATCATTGCAATCTGGTTTATTGTAAAACATCATTGCTACATGTGTTGTAACACAATTGTTTTATGCTATATGCATGTGGTAACTTGATTGTCTTATGTTAACTTTTGTCTTGCCTACTAAGGCCGGGTTCATGGCTGAAAAGTGTCCTTGGTGCAGTTCACTTGCCCTGATAACAAAACCAAATAAATAAATAAGCTCATAAACATAAACTTAGTCCCTTTACCAAAACCCAAACCAGCTTGGCTTTGTGAAAGGCAGATTCTGCCTAATTAGCCTGGCTGATTCCTTTAGAAAAATGTCTGAGAAGCACATGATGAATTTAATACAAACAGCACACTGGACTTAGCTAAAAGCTTCAGCATTAAACCACATTATTTTATCATTAACAAACTTGTTCAACTGAATGTAGTTCATAAGTAAATCACTGGGTGGTAAACTGTCTAAGAGACAGTTAAGGCTGGGGGGTACACTGTCCCTAGAAATACCCATTACCTATGGTATCCCTCAGAGGTCCATCCTGGAACCATCGCTCTTCAGCTTATGCTTTGGCAACAGGAAGGCTGAAGGCAGAGGTCTCTGGTTAACCAACTCTACTGATATCTGCAAACTTTGAGCTGCTCCAGATTACACCCATTACATCCAAAATGGCCTCACCTATATGAACTCTTGATGTCCAAGGCATAAACTAAATCTAAATACAAAACAAATATAGCATTTTCTTCTTCTTTGGAACACAAGAACACCCTTTGTATTGTCTCATAAATGATACTCCCCTCTAAGTGCATAGTGTAGTTTAGAAAAGTGGTATGTTTATTTGATGAACATGTATCAACCACAGTTAGGAAATCCTTTAACCTCATCTCAGCTATTACTTAAAGATTACCTCTGAGGTCCAGCCAAAAAAAGCAATTACTAGAAAATAGAAATCAAAATCTAAACCAGCTATAATAGAAGTAGCGAATACAGTAACAGAGACAAAACAACTGGAATTGAGATCCTTAGGGTAGGAGCAAACTATATAGGAAAAAATGGGAATTGTGGGAACAATACATACAGGGGAGGAATGACGTTTAAAAGAGGGCAGGACTTAAGTGAGTTTTGTAATGTTTTACTGAAAATGATTGGGTAGAGCATGAGTGATGTATAATGTTTGCGACTGGGAGTGTGTCAATATGGTTTGTGATATAAAATACTTGCAACTAGGATTGTGTTGGTGTGATTTGTTTTAATTTTATAAATGTATGATTGCTTGTGTCATAAGTGATGGTTTAATAGACATGTTTCATGTTTAAGAAAGGGGGGCAGGAATTGAGTTATTTATGTAATGTTCCTTATTTATATGATATATAGCAATATATGTGAAGCATAATGTTTGTTAATGTTAATTTGTTAATGCAGTTTGATTACTTTTGTGTAAATATAAATTTGCCTATGTTACAAGTGAAAATTCGTTAATGTTTTTTTTTTTTTAAAGAAAAGTTATAGTTACACTGTAGGTCACTATTTTTAGGCCCATACTAGAATATAATACTCCTTATTACACAAATCTTTCTAACACATGATCCAGCAAGAAAGACCACAATATGCCCATACCAAAAGAATATGAAGTGTGATCTCAATAATTTAAGAAGGATATCTTAAGGATCTATTGCTTTAGTCCATCTCCAATGGCAGTCTTCATGATGATTTCTGCCTCTCCTACAAGGCTGTAAATGACTTTGTGTTGTCTGCCTTTTACATATTCATGAAACTACGAATGCCACAAATACCCATTTGAAGAACCTTAACCTGAAACTGTTAGTGGTACATATTTCCCTCTCAAATGATTCTATACCTCTGGAATAAGTTCCTTCACTATTTTTCATATCTAACATAGATGTTTATATAAGAAACTGTACCTTCAATCTGGGCCTGGCCCTGCATTTTCTAATAGACAGGGATAGTAAGCAACTGCAATGGGCTATGTTTGAAAGGACCCTCATGACTGATGGCCTACTGCAAACTTATGAACCTGTTGACCTATGAACTTCAACCTGATGGAATGACTGGACTGACAGTGTGAAAACAGAAGAGCCACCAGGAGGGTCCAAAGGAGGGAGGAGACCAGAGGAGAGGGAAGAAAATGAGAATTCTGTCAGGAAAAATAAATGCACGTTAATCATTTCCTCTATCCCTTTCCTCAGTTTCACATACTGGCACCAGTATTCATGAAATATTTAATATGAATTTCAGAGAACAGGATTGCACAGTTGTTGGTTTTCTTACTTTATTTCATCTCTTACTCTTTTATGTACATGATATGGTTGGATTACTTTCTATTTATATAGAATCTTTACTTTTCTATTTAGCTGTTGAGTGATAAAATTGGTTGCTTCATCTGATCATTTCAAATTCCTATGGAAGTCTGAATTTCACAGTTGACAGTAAGATTAGGCCAATGGCATGTTGAATTATTTCACCTAGAAAACTAAAGAGGATCAAATACATTTTTTTCACTTATGTTTTTCCTTGTACTGCAGATAAGTGATAACCCATCATCTCTCTCTGTTGTCACAGAAATGTCAATAAAGTCATTAAAGTTACCCCCTGACAATAATTAAGGTAGCTTCCTAAAGTATAGTATCTCTCCAGATTTCTTGCCTAAGAATTAGATCTATGAACATGCATCCAAATTTTCAGCAGAAAAAAATCCAACTCCCAACACATGGGGGGGGGGGGGGGGGGATTCAGTAATCCTCCGTGTAGGACGAACAAAGTCCTACTCAGAGACTGCCGTCTAAGAGTATGATGTCAGCCCATCATGCATATGCATGAGGGTGTGCTGACTCAACTCCCAGGCTAACACGGAGCATGTAGGAGTGCAGGGGGCATGCCAGACTGCCGAGTAGTCCAAATATCCACGCCCCTGCAAGTGCCTAAATCTGCAAATGTCAGCAGATATGAGCGAGTCCGCTCAAATGTGTATACCCCCAACACTACACTCCCCCACATTCAAAAGCACTGTACAAATGAAATAAAATGTAAAACATTTTTTTTATTATTCACGATATAGCTGCCCGTATTTGTGCGCGTCTGTGCGCGGCTGTGCCCATTGCTCAGCTACAGTTAGCAGTTTAGACATTGAAGAGGATAATAAACCACTTATATGTAAATTAAGCCAAATAGCAATAGTGTAGTGGTAGAGCCTTTGCACAAAAAGGAGGCATTCCCGGTTCGAGTTCCACCACTCCCCTTTCCATTTTCTGTAGGATATTCGTGCATTAAAATAATTCCTGACATTTAACTTTTAAATGTTATTAAAATGCTTCAAAATGGCCTATGTAGTAGTGAACGATATTTTAAATATATATAAGAAGGTGAAACTGTCATGCATATTAATAAATGCATGAGTAACCTATCCTAAGCAATGCGAAGCACTGCTAAGCAACGTTTACCAGTATTAAGCACATTTAAGAATAATTGCCCATAGCTAAGCACTGGTTTAACTAGCGCAATAGCTTTGCGTGGAGCTGCACATTGCGCCAACTAGCACAAACCAAACATGTTTGCGTGAAGCTGAGCACCACGCTAACTAGCACAATGACGGGCAATGTCGGGCAATGTCAGTAAACATAGAGCAATGTTGGGCAAAGTTGAGCAAAGTTGGCTAAACACAGCCACACCCCCTACCAGTCAGGCCAGTAGTAAATTAAAAAAGCAATGACAGGTCTCGAACTCGGGATAGTGTGCACCATAATCACAGTACTGATCCACTAAGCCATGACAGCATTTGATATTCATGGACTGTTGACACACATATACATATGAATCAAAGTTTACCCAGTGCTAAGCAGGTGTGCACTCAGCTGAGAACTTTCAAATCCGGCCAATCATAAATAAGTGCGGGAAATGAGGCATATTTAAGCTCCATAGGTGGGAATACTCACCATAACTGGTTGTAGCTCTCATCTGCAGGCAGCAATGGCTGGTGTCAGAGAGGGCTCTCACTTCCGAGCACAATGGTGGGGCATTGAGGAGTCAAAAGAGATGGTTTGGCTCCTCGTCCATCATCATGATGCTAGACTCCTGCAGGGCCAGGTCCAGGACATGGAATACAAAGCGGAGGCCTGGAACTATCTGGCACATGAATTCACCAGTGCCACAGGCATCCCTCAGACTGGAGAGCAGGTTAGACATCACCATGCAGACCTGAAGAGACGCAAGCAGGACCAACTAATCCAATGGATACAGGAGGCCCGTGGGATGCAAAATGCCCCACTACTGTGTGGGTAGCCATGGAGTGAAGTATGTAAAAATTGCTAGTTTAGTCGATTGTATGGAAAGGTATATGTCTCAATATCACTTAATTTACTTCACAGCTGCAGGTGTCCATGCTGCGAATCAGCAAGCCTATGCAGATAAACTGCTAAGGCTGCGCCACCAGGCAGGTTAGTAATTTTTTTGCATGTACTGTTATATAAAATAAGTGAGAGAGCCTTTCTAAAAGTGTCTTAGCCCAATAATAAAGGTATAATAAGGCTTGAATAACCTCTCTGCATGAACTGTTATGTAACATAAGAGAGAGAGCTTGAAAAAGAGTGTTGTAACCCATTAATAAAGGTATAATAAGTCCTGAATTATTTCTCTGCATGTATTGTTATATAGAATAAGTGAGAGAGCCTGAAAAAGAGTGTTGTAAACCATAAATGAAGGTATACTACATCCTGAATAAAATGTCTGCATGCACTGTAATAACAAATAAATGAGAGAGCCACTAGAAAAGTGTGTAATGTAATTAATAAAGGTATAACACCTGTAGTGTGTCCGTGTCACTTTCTTTGAAATGTTGATGTGCTCTTGCAGTATAGAAATAGTAGTGTTGTATTAAGCGCTGTTAACCCACACTTGGATAGGCCCATAGAAAGAGGACGAAGGGAGTGCCAGTATCTCTTAAGCATATATACAGTCCTCAACTGTAGTTTCAAGGCTGGCATGTATAGGTAAATCTGGCACATGAGTAGCTTGTAATTGTGTTCACCTGAAATATCAGTGTGCTGCTAGAAATGTAGGGGGCTGTTAAAATATAACTGATAATGTCACCTGAACACATTCAGGTATGTAGACATATGAATATAAATAAAATATATAAATACGTAGCAGTAACAACTGCATCCTGGACAGTTTGTATATTAGATACAGGTCAGGTACATAAGGAACTAGCAAAACACATCCCACAACGTAATGGACATTGCCTAGTGTAATAATACATGTAGTGGATATATACCTGCAGTCAGTAGGAATGTAATGTAAACTATAAGTTCATATAAGTTGTTAATGGAGGTATCTTTTTACACCCTATTGTATGTGCATAAACAATGCAATTCCACACCTCAATGGGTATGTGTAATCTCAAAACATTTGTTGGGACATATGTCCTATTGGTTTATAAATATCTGCATTAACTTTGATGCATGTGCCCTGTTCAAACACCACAATCTTGGTAGCCTGTTGCCACCAATCATTCCTGCATGCTGTTGGAATGTCCACTGCCATTCTATATAGGCATGTGTTATGCTTGCTGTTCAACTGTTGGAACTCTGGTGTGTTAGGTTAATGGGAATATTACTGCATGCTGTTACAACTAATTTGGAATGCTGTTGGCTATATTGTCATTAAATTCAGCTAAACACAGAATGTATGCGAAGGCTGATTCCAGTGGACCCACCTGTCCCACCTCAGCTGGCGATGGCACCTGGCATCAGCAGGTCTGGTGCCCAGCCCGGGACCTCCTCCTTTGTTGGCCCTGTGCCATCTTTGGGTGGAAGCGCTGCAGGGGATGGAGTTTGCCCCCCCCCATGCAAGCGTGGCCGGAGGAGGCCCACCTGTCACCCTCCAAAGGGTCCGGGCTGTGGTGCATAGGCAGAACCAGCATTCAGTCGCTGATCCCCTATACCAGCTCAAGGCAAGAGTGGCGTGACTCACTGGTGAGCCTGCCCCTCCTACACAGCCCCCAGCACAGCCACCCACCGGGCTGTGAATGTGCAGTGGTGACTGCCCATGGGTGGGGATCTCAGTTCCACTGTTGCCATCTGTGGGCTCATGGGCTTGTGATTTCCAAACATCCTTCCCCATCAATGGTGTTCACCCACCCCATGTGTCATATTCTGCCCCTGTACGTGTCTTGTTTGTCTTGTCTGTTTACCTCCCCAACATACCTTCCAAAACATACCTACTTCCTCTACCCTACATTCCACTCTCACCTGAAAAAAAAAATGGACAATCTGCTCCCACAAAAACATTACGCCCCATACATAGCTTCCCATTTTGCACAAATGTCCACTGGACACAGAAACTGAAATTCAATTGGCAGTACAACATACTTTGTTGTCCTTACCCCTTTCTCAAGGGTGGAAGGTTTCAAAATTCCCTCCAAATTACTAGTATATGCACATCTGTTGCTGTTAAAGAAATGGGCAGCTATGGACCTTCCCTACACCCGTCCTGCACATCACGAGCTGTTTTCCCTACTGTCTTTCCCTCTTTGTGACCCTTTTTCACCACTTTCCTATCTCCCTGTTTTCTTTTCTTTCAAAGAAATGAGCATGGGGGTTAGCGGGAGTAAGCACTTTTAAGCAGTAGTAAGCGGGTTTGAGCGAGTGTGCACATGTGTGTGCTTAGCTAAGTATTGCTAAGTGTCGCGCTAACCTGCGCAAACCCGCTTACAACTGCTAAGAAGTGCCTTAGTCACCCTGCATATGAGGGGCCTTGTTCTGCTCAGCGGCAAAATAAAACACCACTGTCAGTCTCGAACCCCGGACACACTAGACTGCATGAAGTACCACTAGGCCACAGTAGATATACAGCAGGATGTTGCTGAAATATATATATCATGCATCAGAATGTGTGAAAAGAAAGATAGGAATGCCATAACACAAAACCTGTTCTGTGGAACTTTACTAGAAGTTGTTGTGGAATTGCATTACATGACTGTAATAACAGAACCAGACATTCTAGCAGTAAATAATGTTACAGCAGCACTTTACAACTCCCACACAGTATCATAGCAGGACAATCCCCAGCCAAATGTACAAAATACCAGTGTGTTCAAGGTACAGCAAGGATGTAGGTACGCATACTCAGTACTGGAATTGTCCAGTTTTCATGAGCATCCTGTGGTAATGTCAACAAAATAAAAAGCACACACTGTGCAGAAGTGAGTACATTAATATCCATAGTATAGCAGTTCCCAAACAGTTCATGTGCCAAATGAAAACATCTCAATAACTACATATGTATGGCAGCTAATTGTATAAGTTGTAAAGAAACTCCATACTCCCATGTATCTCGTGTTAGCATTTCTATGGGTGAGTACAATTCTACACTGTCAACTGTGCACTGGAAGTGGCAACATTCAGGTCTGAGTACAACATACAAATAACTGGCTACACCCTTAGCAACAGTTAGAAGACATATACCAACCTTCTGACTTACACAATGGTGTCCACAGCAAACAAGCATGGTCCCCACTTTGGCATTCTGAAAGGGCTATGCCTACCTGACTTAGCAATGTATAGCACTGGGTTGCTATGACAGTGAGTACTGCAAGTACCACACAGCAGGCTGCATGCAATTGCAAAATGGTGGCCACCAATTGGTACAGAGGCCATCACATGCACATGTACAGATACCTATAAAAGCAGTCTGTACTTGCTGTCCACACATGCAAGCATTCCATTGCAGGTACGGTAGGCCAGGGGAGAGAGAGAGAGAGAGAGAGAGAGAAAGTGATGTAATGTAAAAAAATAACAAAAAGAATATATTGAAAACAAATTAATATACTGACAAAAGAAATTATATTGAAAAAAAAATTGTAAAAAAAATATATTGAAAAAAATATTGAAAAAGATATACTGAAAAAGAAATATATTGAAAAAAAATATATTGAAAGAAAATATATTGAAAAAAATATTGAAATAAAAAATATATTTATAAGAAATATATTTTGAAATAAAAATCTGTTGAAAAAAATATCTTGAAAAGTAAATAATATATTGAAAGGAAAAAGTATATTGATAAATATACCAGGATATACGACAACAAATACGAACACATACAAAGGAAAGGTATGTAACAGCTATGTATTTACTGGAATGTAGTAGATGTTTATGAAGAGTACTCTACATAGTTTGAATCATCCATATGTGGCAGCAGTACGTACCAATGCACAGATGCCCTGCATAACTACTGGCATGGAGAAATGAGTGTGTAGCTATGTGCAGTGGGATGTGATGGTAACATATGTATTTCAGCATTAAATGTCAAACATCTGATCCATGTTATCTGTGTTCTGTGCAGTAGTGTGTACAATGTCTGTCTGGGGTAGTAGCCCATACGGTTATGCAAACATGGATGTGACAGAGTAACAAATGCATGATATTCATATTAACGTGTAGCTTAGCATTGGCAACAGCTGTACCAGGCTAGTATGCAAATTCAGCATTAGCAGCTATGTATATACCCTCTAATATTACTGTGTGTTCACATGTGACACCTGTTCATGTTGCAGCAAGGCCCAACAGGTCAGCCATGAGGTACATGGACTTACAACAGTGTGGTCCTTGTGTGAGTATGGCACACACATACGGAGAGATCTGTCCATGTCAGATATGTTAGTATCTGTACATGTGCATTGAGCAAGGGACATACTGCAACTGTTTGTGAAAGGTGGATATATATATGTTGTTGAAGGTTGTTATGTGCATATTTCTATGTAGGTTGTAGTGTGTGGCAGACCAGACAGCATACAGTGCTGGTATATGACACGTGGGGGTTAAACGCTGCGGGTATGATTCGTCAGGTTTGCAGTGTTGCAGCCAATGAGGCCTGCTAAAGCTACATGGGCTGAGAACACCTTCAATGCATTCCGCACAACACTGTGCAATATTATGACATAACTGTATACCTCACAACCTTCCCATACTTGATATTCGCACAATGACAGGTGGACTGTATATGTGCCTATATGTATATCTATATGTACACCAATGGATGTTTATATGTATGTGTGTGTATATATATATATATATATATATATATATATATATATATATATATATATATATATTTATATATATATATCTATAGAGGGAGAGAGAGAGAGGGTCATAATTACTGCAACAGATGCCTGGTGACAAAGCCATGGACTCAAGCTCAATGTTGGCACTGCATTGGCATCCCTCCTTGCAAAGACTCAGTACCCATGAACTACCACATAGGTGGTAGTCTACTTAACACCGAAGGTGTGATAAGAGACCATGGGACATAGGTGGACAGTAGTCTCCCCTTCGATAGTCACAGTGCCACACTAGTCATGTAATCCATCTACGTGGCACACGTCATCACAAAAGGTGTGTCATTCACGGAAATATAGGTCAGTGTTCCCCTCTACTCCACAAAACCCAGTAGAGAGTACAATGCCCCATGTGGTATGTACCTCACAAGACATCTACAGCAAGTGGAAAGGACACAGACATACCTCGCAAAGAGTAATACTGGTGTCAAACAGATGCTCTATGCAGACCATCCCACAAACCAACAACTAGACTGTGTCACATATCGCCTACCCAGAGGAGACCTCTGCCTAACATACTAAGCTATGTCAAACCCAGATCTGTTGGACATGCTCCATGTAAACAGATCACAATCTCTACGAGCTACATGCTCTAGGGACCCAAACCCTTTGACCACAATAAACAGCACATGCTGGAGGGATAGATTCCTATCTCAGAGACATCCCATACTCTGGAACAAACCAACTATCCATAGCAAACAAAGCTCCTAATTAGCAGTCTTCATAAATAATCCTGGAAATTGTTATGTGAGATAGTGAAGACACCCAGGAAATTACCTCAGTGTCTCTGCTTGACAGGGCCATGTGAAATGTAATTACCTGTGTGTCAAAGGCCAGTGTAGCATATGGCTAGAGTTCTATAGGCCCTAGGGCCAATAGCCTCTTACCTACCTATGAAGTGATACACACCCACATGTACTTGTTGCAATAATTGATATGTGAGGTTGACTGAGTGTGATAGTGAATGTGTTGGTGAATGTGTCAGAGTTCGGTATATGTGTGATAGCTTAGTGGGAAACTGTTTCTGTCATGGTATTATGTGTCCTAGCTGTGATCCCAGCAAAAGATGTGTATGCAATTGCTAGGCAGAAAAAGCAGTATGCAATATGGTCTGACGTAGTCCCTTGTTGTCGACTGGGGTGTCACATTGTAGGCTAAAGCAGTACATGTATGCTTATTGAGTGTTACTGCTGGTGAATCCAACTCCTGTATGAACGATAGTACTACCTGAAGCTGTATGACTAAATAGCAGATTATGGTGTACGTGCACATTTATTGGAACCACTGTTATGTGTGTTTCCTGTAGTCCTCACAGATTACATACCTCAGGCATAAGGTCTGGTAACTACTGACACACAGGTCTGTAAGGTACACAGATAAAGGTCATCTGGGTTGCCATACCTTTGTGTCTGGTATGTATATCTGCTGTGTTTGTGGGTATGCTTGTACCATGGCCTCGGTCATATGTGTGTTACAGGATATAACTGCATATCTAGCAACATGTATAGTCTAGTACAGCAGTATGCCAACCTATATTAACGAATGTGCACATATGTTAGGCAGGGGTCTGCAATCAATGACTAGTGTGGCATACTGGTAATACTGTCAGTGGACTTTACAATCATTGCAATGGATTACATATTTCATGATGCATTAGCATGATATATACCTCCTGTGGCTAGGTGGTGCATTGTGTTGCATACAATGTGCCATGTACTGTTGTATAGTCTTACATACTGTTTTAACTTTGTTGCTGTACAAAACATGGTTAGATATATAGAGTGTGCCAGGCACTGTCAGGCATCTGTGGGTTGAGAACTGATATGTGGTATTGAAACTGTGTATCTTCTGGCAACCAATAGGTTGCTATATATGGCAGTTAATTGATATCTGTACTTTAGAATGTTACGTGTGCCACATGACTTGCTCACACATATTGTTTCATTGTCTTCCAGGGTAATGTCCCACCATCGTAATCCTGCATATAGCACGGCTGAGAAAGAAGCCATCACAGCAAGCCTGGTACAGCACTATGCGCTGCTGTTGTTCTCCAGAACCATCCAGGAACAGCATGAGCAGACTGTGCTGTGGCAAGATCTTGTCCATAGGGTAAATTACATAGGCATGCATAACCGGACATATGAGCAGGTACGCCATCACTGCAGTGATTTAATTAGACATATCCGGCAGCATGTGTCTGATATCCGCAGGCAACAGCTTGCCACAGGTGGGGGGGTAACCATCCATCCCGCCCTCACCAGAGTGGAGGAGCTGCTCCTGAGCCAGGTGGCTCCTGGCCAACAACAACCACAACAAGTAACATGTATCATCATGCAGGCCGGAGCCACCCAGCAAGTTGACATGGAGCATGCAGGTAACATAGCATAGCTGTAGAATACTGTTACCTCTATTGGTAAAGCATGCTTATGTGAGATGTGAACTGTGTAGTTAGATGATGTGGTTCCTAGTGTTGTGCAATACTAATAATTAGAAATATAATCTGTAGGCCTGTGACTGTCAACCGTTGTACTACTGTAAGATTGCAAACACACAGTAGCAATGCCACAGTTGTTGCCACTGACAAAGTGTCTGATATCCTTGTAGGTCACTCTGGTGTGACAGCAAGGCAGCAGACCCATGCTGGTGAGTGTGTTATACCTTTAATATTGCTAATTAAATGTGCATGTCATAGGTGAGGTGTAGGCCATGTACACGTAACACACCTACACATAATGCATGCTGTGCATGCTTGCTGTGAGACTATGCACATCCTAGTAACATGGGTAGCTGCCTAAAATACATACAATACACAGAGCATCCCACAAAATTGTCGCAACACTGTAGTAGACATTGGATAGGCAGAGTCGATACACATTCACACAACATAAACACCTTTGTCATATGCAGTACACGGTAACATGCTACACATGGCATATTCAGACACCCACTGTAAGGCCACACTACAGTATCCCAAACCTCATCCACACAGCACATATAATATAACTGAGGGGTAGATGCCTCACATGTGGCTTTGTGACACTCTTCAACACATAACACATTCATGTTAGGCAATGCTCCCTATTGGGCACCTCACAAACCCTTGTAACAACTGGCTGTGAAATGGTGAATGTAGCCATGGTACTGCAGTTCAGGTACAGCATGCTATGTGCCAGTCTGGCACACGTTAGTAGCCTTGAGTGACCACATGATACTGCATGATGATGGCTCATGGTACTACACCCCATCCAGATACAGTGGCCACAATACTACACATATCGTGAATTGCTATGCACCTCAATGTTGTGTGTGTGTGCAGGCATATGCAGCTATACACAATATGCATAGCAATCACCATTTGTAGAAAGCGACACACATATGTCTTGTAATGCTATAGAGTGTATAGGTCACATGACACACATTATGTATGTGTGATGTTTCATGTTGCAGTTGTGTGGTAGCATGCCATGTCATGGTTGGCACTGGCATGTCCACAATTTGTCCTACACTCACCATAACCACTGTACATCAGCTATGTTGAGTAATGGTATTCCATAAGGTATACATGCACCACTCATCCTGTGTGTATACATAGTATGCATGTGCTACACCTGTGTCGACAATTATCTGCTAAATACACAGATGCTCTAATCAGAAATGGATATCTATGTGACACACTGATACACATCCAGCCATGGTATGTATACCTGTGACTGATGGTACACAGGACATTGCAGGGCTTTTAATACCTGCACAGCAATGTTGTGTCCATGTACACATTGCGTTCCAGGGTGAGAAAATTCACTGAACAAAACACACATGCATCAAAGCCATGTATACTGTTATTAGCAAGGGCTGTCTACAATCACACTGCGTGCTGTTGAGCAACACACGTCCTGCATGCTGTCATGTTTGATATAAATGTTTGGCTTGTGACCCCAACATCACATGCTATTGAGTATGTTCGGGATTGCTGGTAGTGTGTGTGTGTGTGTGTGTGTGTGTGTGTGTGTGTGTGTGTGTGTGTGTGTGTGTGTGTGTGTGTGTGTCTGTCTGTTTTAGTGAGGAATTTATTTGTGTGCATGTGTGCCGACATCATGTACAGGTCGTAAAGTGTGTTTCCTGTCTTCCTCTCACAGGTGCTGATTTTGGGCTGGTTCAATGCAGCAGGGAAACTGATGTCACTGAACATGATAGTGATAATGATGATAGGTGTGTTGAGGCACAGGCATGTTTGGCAGGGTCTATCGTTGGGCCACCAATCGACACTACACAAGTGTCCACCCCATCCATGCACACAGTCATACTGCCAATACATCCATCACCAATGCACTTAGCAGAGGGACAGCGTGCAGTCGGCATTGGCCAGGACAGTGTGGTATCCATGGCACATGCATCCCAACACAGCAGCCATGCCTAGATGTCTGGAAGGGTACCACATAGGTAGATGTCCAGGGGTTCTCGTCGGAGCACTGCTGCCCATCATGCCACTGGCAGACGTGCCACAGGTCTTACAACCTCACACATGTTCCAGGCTGTCATGGAGGCATGGGCACATATGGAACGGTACACCAGACAGGGACTGAGGGCACAGAGGGCACATAACACCACCGTAATAGACAGTATCCGTGACCTAGCTGGTGCCATCTGTAATTACAATGAGGTCACCAATAGACATTGGGCAAAGACATTAGATGTCCTCTGCAATGTCATGTCCATGTGTCAGGACAGTGCAGAATGGTTAAGTTGTCGACATGGACGTATGCCAACAACATAAGCAGCTGGCAGTCACCATGGATGTCCCTCAAGCAACAGCCACTCCCGTAGTGCCAGTACCAGCCCCAGCAATGTTGGGGGTGGGCTGTCCATAGACTGTCCTAGAAGACCACGTGCACATGGTTCTGGACAGTCCCAGCAGGGACCTGGGTCCAGTGTACAACCATCTACCTCTGGGGATAGTACCCAGTCTAGCTTGGTACCTCATAGTGTCAGTAGCACCCCTGCAAGGCACAGGTACCATATCCGTGGCCAGAGATGGTGATCTATAAAGCCTCAAAGGTACAGTTTGCGGCTGTCCCACAAATACCCATATGTGGCAGCCACATGGTGGAACTGTGTGCATGCAGGCACACACACACATAATCCAGACACCTAGGGCTAACACATACCCACACACATTACATCAGCATTGGCCCATACCAGTATTCTTGCCCCCCCCCACACACACACACACACACATGTCGATTGGATGGCTCACTGTAGGCCTCTGGCAGATCAACAACACACCCTGTGCATATGATGAAACCTGTGCCACCTCCTGTCATCTGTAACATCGATGCAGGAACAGGCTACCATGGTGCTGATGTACAGGGTGTCTTTATAGCAGTATAGCAATGTTAGCATGTTGCCAGCAGTAGAGTGTAATGATATGCTTGAAGGTGCAGCTGAGCAGGCATGATGCATTAAAGCTATGATTGTCATTGTAGTGTTGTTTACATCAGTGTTAGTTCCAATTGTATATTGTCCACCCACGTGCCACTTGGCTGATGTGTGCAGTATTGGCAGCATGTGTTAGAGAGTGGACAGTATGTGTGGGATGTGTGTAGCACATATTTGCAGCTGTACAGTTGTGAAAATGGTGGAGGTGCACTGTCTGCATGTATGTGCATAGTGGACACATGGGCAGGGTGACATGCTCTGTATTACACAGTAACACTCCATAGTTTCTATTGGTGGCCAGTATGCATTGTACTACACACACTTTGGAACCTGACTACACATGTGTGTATGATATGGTTTGCACTGTGCTGTGGGTGATACTGTTATTATCTGTCATTGTTTTGCATTCTGGTAGTATACATGACTTCAACAGCCTTACCATAACCAATCGTTAGATGATGTCTTGACAACTGACACACAGATGTAGGACACACAGCAACATTTGGATCCTTTAGGTACTATACTATGCCAGTAACCAGTGGTATTCAGCTGCACCCATTACTGAGACCACTCCTCTTTGGCATATGGCTCTCTTAGGTATAAGCAATCACAGTAGGGATATGTCTATCCATGTGTGCTAATGCATACTGTGGCCTATACTGCATTCTCAAGGTGACACACACATCCTCCACAAGATTATCATACAGACAGATACCTGTTGTCAAACCCATGCTGTAAAGCTATAGGCCAAACTAAGCATAGTCATCCACCTTTACGGAACATAGTATCCCCACAGTACCACATAGGTAGTAGCCACCATCATGATAAACAGGTACCGATGTGTACATGCAACCTAGTGTTACATCATCTCGCCTTTGATAATCACATTCCCTAAGGTATTTTGAAATCCCTCGGTGGATCACATAAGCAATAATGGGTCTGCATGCATGTCCACAAAGGTTGTTGTACACCTATAATGAATAGTCATCACTGACAGACTCTGCTGCATTTGAGCAGGTCTGACATATTCCTCGGTCATAAACCCTCACTCACACAATTCAATAGAAACCATAATGAGTGTCTGTGACATGGATGACCTAGGCCAGGCATCACTGCAGTGGCTGGCCTTGTCACAAGCATACAGATGTGGCCTAAGGTCTGTGAAGCAGCAGCACAGTTTGGCAACGATGACAACTGTGTACTTGGATAAAGCAGAGTTCCCATACTTGCAATAATTGAGGTAACATGTATGTATATGTATTTGCCTCACAGCTACCTCACATGTGCAATGCCTACTGATATGTTATACGGTAGTAAAAGCAAAACCCCCAACACATTGGCCAACACTGTCACACACATAGAGCACACACACACACTCACCAAGTGCAGGATTCAAACCCCTACCTAACTACTTCATGATACTAGAGGAGTATGCATCAACACGTCATGCTATACACATTATTGGGAAGTCTCTTTTCCACAGGTATATTTGTAGGATGGTGACATCATCAGACTAGACATAGATTGGTTTACCACTTTTAAGGTGTTTTACCACTCTTCTAAAAGGTTGCTCCTTCCCAAGGAGACCATACACACACACACACACATAGTTTTGAAGTGCAAGATTCAAACCCCTACCTAACTACTTCATGATACTAGAGGAGTACGCATTAACACGACACACTATACACATTAGTGGGGTTTCTTTTTTCCACAGGTATATTTGAAGAATGGTGACATCGTCAGACTTGACAAAGATTAGTTTACCACTTTTAAGATGTTTTACTACTCTCCAAAACGTTTGCTCCTTCCCTAGGAGACCACACACAAACACACACACTTGTCATGTGCAGAATTCAAACCACTACCTAACTACTTTATGATACTACAGAAGTACGCATTTAAACGCCGCGCTATACACATTACTGTGAGTCATCCTTTCCACAGGTTTATTTGTAGGATGGTGACATCATCAGACTATACAAAGTGGGTTACATTAGGTGACATTAGGTGGGCTACATTGAAGGAATGTCTAAACACTTTGGCCATGTCATCATCAAAGGGGAGTTTACTATCTACCTGTGTCCCCAGGGCCATAATGACTTTCTCCGTACATACTGGATTACTACCTATGTGGTAATTTCTGCGCACTTTGTTGTACCCAAAGGGGATGACTATGCATACTTTTGCATTCAGCTTGAGGGCATTGTTTTGACACCAGGTATCTGTCTCTGTAAGACACTTCTGGAGGATGTCTGTGTTAGCCATACAGTCAATTATGGACCACAGTTACCATTCATCTACAGGCCTGTTCAGCCATACACCTCCCATGCTTGCCTGTACCTCTGAGCAGTATCTACTGAACAAGTGGGGTCCCAGGACCAAGACCTGTGGGATGCCATTTTTTGACTGGCTTAGAGTTGGACATGACACCAGCAACTCTGAACATGTGTGTTTGATCTGTGAGCCACCTGGCCACACATCCTGTGACATAGCTGTTAATGTTCCAGCTGGTACGCTTGTCCATGATGACAGAGTAGGTAATGGTCAACTAGGTTTAGGAGCCAGGATCTGACTTTAACAAGGCAACGATGTGGAGAGTCCAGTGTCTGGAAGTCTCCAATGTCTCTGTTTATGGGTTCCATGACAATTTGCTCAATAGCTCTGTAGACCAGGCTGAGTAGACATATTGGGCAATGGTGTCCATGTTCTGTTGTGGCACCCCCTTTGTGGAGCTGGATGACTGTTTGTGTATGCCATTCTTTGGGTACATAGCCTGTGGTACGCTTGTGTCTGGACAGTGAATGTAGGTGAGGGTCTAGTTCCTCATGGGCCTAGTGTAAGACGCAGCCTGGGGCACCATCCAGTCACATTGATGCTGTGTTCTTAGCTTTGGTGAGAGCTGTCTTTACCTGCATGTCTATGACGTTTGGGGCTCTGCATCCTTCTGTGATGGACATAGGCCCTTTTTGGGGTGATGGGGGGGAGTTTACAGTGAACTTGTCCCCCTGGATGTGGGCAATGAAAGTTGGTTTGGTGTATTTCTTTCCTTTATTCAGTAGCTGACAGCATATTTGGAAGTTGACACCTACATGTCTGGTATAGCTACGGAAGACTTTGTGGTTGTTATTCTTACATTACTTGGCTATTTGTCTTTAGAAACTGTCCTTGGATTATTTTATGAGAGATCATTGTTTCTTTCTGATAATGATCAGTGATGCCTTTCCTTTAGTGAAGTTGGCTCTATCATGTGTTCGCTTCCTCCTTCTGTTGTCTAGCTTATTTATGGGCAACAACCACCTGATTGTTGTCCTATTTTTATAGGAGTGCATCTTGGTTTTATTTGTGATGTCTCATTCCATGCATCCCTGTAGATGCTCATAAGATGCACTTGTAAATGATTCTGCAGATTGTATACCATTATCCTATAGCAAGAGGGCTTTGAAATGCTCCACTTTGGTCTTGGAAAGTGTGCAGTTTGCTTTTGCAAAAGTCTTCACAGTGGTTACATTGACTGGGTGGGGGGGGCCGGATGTGGATGTCCAGTGTGATTACTTCATGATCTGATATTACCAGCGAGGGGTTTATCTCTGTAGTTGAACACTGGTACCCCATGTTGGTGATGATAATGTCCAGTATGTTGTCACCTTTAGTGGGCGTGGTGACCAGCTGTTCCAGGGTGTTAGGGCTTTTAAACTCTAGAAAACATTGGGCGAAGGACGTACATGAGTAATTACACCACTCACTGTTTGGATAGTTGTAATCTCCTCATATAATGGTGTTTGATAGGACCTTTATACTTTCCACTGTTCTCCGGAAGCCTGGGTGAGGTTCCTGAGACAAGGTACATGATCTGTAGCAGGCTACAATCTGATGGGTAGCTTTGCCCAATGTTAGTTGCACTTGCATGGTCTCCAAGGCCTCATGCTGTGCCACTAACCTGAAGGTGTGGGTATCCATAAGGTAAATGGGTACACCCCTTCCTTTTGTATTTCACTCATGGTTTTGGGTCCAAAGGTCAGAGGGATTGTGAGTGTTTTATGTGGAGCATATCCAACAGCTCTGTGTTTGACATAGCTTTGTATGTTAGGCAGTGAACACCTCTGAGTAGGCGATAAGCAAGGGAGTACGGATGGAGCATTTTGAGATGGTCTGTGTATGGCATGTATTTCAGGCTGCTAATGCTCTTTGAGTGATATTGCTGCTGGCTTTCCAGTTGTTGTAATTGTCTTGTGAGGTACATAGCAACAGTGGCGTTGTACTCTATTATAGTTCTAGTGAGTGATGAGTAGAGGGGAACATTGTCCTCTTCTATTCTACATGAGACACATTTTGTGATGAGGTGTGCCACATAGGAGTGTTTCCTGACTACTGTGGGAATGTGATTATCACAGTTGTATCCACTGTCCACCGATGACCCAAGGTCTCTTGTCACACTTTCAGTGTGAGGTATACTACCACCTCTGTTGTAGTTCTTGGCTACAGAGTTTTTAACAAAGGGGATGACAATGCACCTTTTGGCATTGAGCTACATCCCATGGCTTTAACAACAGCCATCTGTCTCAGTGAGGCCATTTTGTAGGATGTCCACATCTTTTGTGTTTACAGTTATGGCTCCTGGTTTGCAGTCCTCTGGAAACTTCAGCAGCCACAGACCTGCCATGTTAATGTTTAGTTCAGGGAAGTAGATACTACACAGCCTGGGAAGTTATCTGGTCCCATGGCTTCCGTGATACAGGCTTTGGAGAGTGTTTATTACCTGTGCAGCCATGATGACAGCAACTTTGCAGTCTTCCATTATAGAGATGTGCTCTTTCATGGGTGAGAGGGGGGTAAAGTTAACAGTGATCCTATCTGCCAGGATGTTGGCAATATCAGTTGGCTCTGTACATTTACTGCCATTGAGCTGTAACTCAGAACAGATCTGAGTGTAACCATGACATGAACTTGAATGTTGGGCAGAGATCTCCTGAGTAGACAGTATGCAACAGAGTACAGATTGGGTTACATTCAGTCTTGTTGCATGGGGTGACTATTTGAGGCCAGTAATTCTCTTGTTAAGGTACTTCATTGGTCTTTCTAGCTGCTGAATGTGCCTAGTCAGATTTATTGCAAGTGTGTTGTGGTACTCTCTGACAGGTCTGATTGACTGCTGAGTGGTAGGAACCTCTTTTGACCTACATGCACAGACCTTGGCAGTTTGTGTGAACACATAGCATGATTTTCCAACCACTTTGTGAATGTGTTTCTGGAAGTAGAGATGACTATCCACATTTGTCCATAGATCCCTTATTATCACATCCATATTTAGCCTAAGTGTGTGAGCATGCCTAGTATGACCTTTCAGTGTGATGCTGAATGGAGTCCACTACATTTGTTGGAGTGTGTGATCATGCCCAGTATAAACATTTATACTATATGTGTATGGAAAATCAAGTTGTATTTTTACAGCAGGGCTCACCTTTGTGTCATAGATCAACAGGGATCATGCTGTGCCTGCAGGGCTTCCATGCGACACTTTGCATAGACTTATCAACATTTCTACATACGGGGGGACAGCTATTCTTTGTACATTTCTACCCAGGAGCACACCTGATTGTTACTGTGGGTGTACATAGGATGTGGGTTTCACCTGACACTTATACACATTTACTATGCCTGCACTCCTATGTACAGGACACCATTTCAATCTGTACTGTTGCCTATCGTAGTGGCTTGAGACATACTACTGTACTACAGCTGTTAGCGTCCAATGTCACATATATTACACTGCGACTTCAGAGCCTACACAACCCACATCACACCACCTAGCCTGATGTTCTCTGATGGTATAGGCGTGTGGGGGAGGTTACTCATTTGCCTCTTTAGGGGCATGATACTGCATTTCTTTGTGTTTGCATTAGTGTACAACTGTCCTGCTGTCACTGTGCTACTGAAATGTTATCATGGCTTAGTGGTTCAGTACTATAACTTCAGTGCACAGTATCCTGGTTTCAAGGCCTGTCATTGCTTTTTATTTTCATGTTAGGCAGACCAGACTGCTTAAGGATCAGTAAAGCAGATATGAGCATGTTTAACTGACTTTGCTCAACTTTTCCCAGCCTTGCCCAACATTGCTCAACATTGCCCGATGTTGCGCTAGTTGGCACGAGAAATTTTGTTTACATATACTATATATTGGTAAGAGCTGCTTAGCACTGCTTTATATTGCTTAAAACATGGCAATCATGCCTCAGGTGGTGCTGCAGGGCTGCCTATGTCAGATGCACATACTAAACTCCCTATACATGTTTGGAAACAGGTAGTGTCAAGTTAGGCATCCTTATTATTTTATGTGCGAGTCAGAGTGAGGTATCATTTCCAGGGTTCCTACTGAGCCAGTGTATGTGCTATGCGTGGCCTCTTTGCCAAGGCCAAGGCATACTGGGCATGCCTCCTTTGGCCTACTGAGGCAGGCTCAGGTTGTTCCTCCTCTGAGTCACGCTGTGCCGGCCTTGGCAATGGTGGGGGGCTGTTTGGCCCTGCCCCATGCTGTTCCTGCTGCAGCTGTTTTTGCAGGATCATATTGTGTAGCATGGCACATACCATGACAATCTGGGTACATGTAGTTGATGAGTACTGCAAGGCTCCACCATGACTTGAGCATCCCAAACACATGCTCGATTACATTTTGTGTTTGTGCATGTGCCTCATTATGGAGTTCTTGTTCAGGTGTGTGTGCATTTCTGATGGGTGTCATCAGCCATGGCTCGAGTACTTATCCAGCATCCCCCACTAGGTGACCGTCAGGGAAGTCCCCATTGGCAAATGTCTGGTACAGCTGCGACAGATGCCAGATATGGGAATCGTGGTAGCTTCCAGGGCAGCCAGCACACACATTCAGTATAATGCCCTGGGCATCACACATGACCTGGCAGTATATGGAGTGGAAGCCCTTGAGGTTGATGTAGGCCCTACCCCGCTCACTGGCTGGTGCTTTGATGTGTATGTGTGTGTGCAGTCAATTACACCTACTACCTCAGGGTATTCTGCTGTTTGCTGGAAGAGATGCATGTTGCTGGCCAATACCTCACGGGAATTGGGGAAATATACATGATCACCGACATGTGCTGACATGGCATTCTAGAACTGGTGCAGTACCCTGGATGCTGATACCTGTGAAATCCCCATCATATCACCAGTTGGTCTCTGGAAGGTACCTGTTGCTAGTATTGCTAGGTCAACACATACCTTGGTTTCCACTGGGATGGGTTTCCCGCTGTTGGTTCTGTGTGTGAGGCATGGCCTGCACAGCTCAACAATTTGCTGCAGGAGCTCTCTGTCCACTCTATAGCACTCCACTATCTCCAGCTCATGTAGCCCCTGGTAGGCTACCCTGGGCCTGTACACTCTTCTTCGTCTCCTCACTGTGGGTTGCTCAGCAGCATTCGCAATGGCACCACCCTCAGCATCTTGCACATGTTGCCTTATAATAGCAATGGCAGCCCCTAACATTTTTTTGTCTCAGTTAAGGTTTTTAAGTTTTCACTTCTCTTTGTAGACTGCAGTGTTGCAGTGTTTCTGTGAAAAACATGGGGGAATGTTGTTTGCAGAGTTTTAAGTGCTGAGCTGGGCTGGGCTAGTGTACTGCCTGCATACTTGGCTGATTCTGATTGATTTCACCTGGCAGCTCTGCTAGTTCTCCTTGGTTAACTTCCTACTACTTCCTTTCTTTCCTTTTCACATTTCTGTTTCACAGGGGGAAGCGCCGCACAAACAAGCGCAAACACATGCACACGAGCGCACATGAGCAAACACGCACGCACACAGCCTTACACAGGCTTACAAGGACTTAGGCGGGTGCACATTCGTGCATACAGGCTTAGACAGCCTTACACAGGCTTACACGGGTGCACACACGTGCACACAGGCTTAGACGGGTTTACAGGCACGCACATGCATGCACACAGTGTAAGCAGCTTTGCAAGAAACTTCAGTGATAGCCACGGCGTACACCTTCGCTTTCTGGGTTTCAGTTTAAATAACTGTAGACACGCCTCTTCCAGTCCTGAGTAACTCACAGCAAACACATGCAACTCTGCTCCAATAAGCTTACAGTCTTTTTTGATATGTACCCCCTCATGATGTCACCTATCTTCTACTCTGTTACTCCCCTAATCCCACTCTTGCACTCTAGGGACATGGTGTTCTTGGCAGGGAAATTTGGGATTCGCTATCCTTATACTCATTTGCATAGGATTGCCTACTAATGCTTGGTTGCATCTCTTCGACTGAGCTTCCCCCCTTAGCAACCACTACTCAGTAGCCATGTTGTCTTCAGCCTGCCATTCACCTGCATGGCAGAGGAATATTTTTAATAAAATGTCTATTTTTTGGCTTTTTTGTTTTTATTTTCTGTTTTTTATAGCTCAGCACATTTGTGTGGCACTGTGCTATGGTTAAACATCGGAGATCGGGGAAAAATATATATTATTTTTGATATTTTGCAACAGATTAAAATGCCAATGGCCTTATATTTGGCCATTGGCATGCTTCCTCAACTGTATTAATTTAGGTTTTGCAATTTAAAATCAATATGTAGTCTTAAACGTGCTTATTTATTGAAATAAATTTGATACTTGCCTTCTGTTCCTCACTGCATTGCATATGTGCCTGTACATTTACTTTCTTTTGCTATTTACTAGGGGGAAAAGCATTAATAAAGTAACCAAGACTTGTTCATGTGGACGTGTTTACTTTGAGTTCATTCACAGAGCATATGGTTGCTTTTAAAGCAGTCAAGATGCAGATCATGCCATATTGAAAACAAAACTATACAAATAAATCATTTTGGCATAGGCAGTGAAAGTGGACTTGCAAGTCATTATCACTAATAATATTTTTAAGCAAATATATATTGCAGTTATTTTAAAGGTTTTCACCACTAAGCTCTAACAATTTTCATTCTGTTTCTTTCAAAACTGTATTACATACTAGAAATGTCACCTGCATTTAATTCCCTCCTTTTACTTCATTTATCTCAAGATGTTGCCAGGATTTTAGCTTATCACTACACACAAAAGGGTGTTAATGGATTTTTATTTCTTCAATGCTCTACAGATAGGCTGAAACTTTACAAACCTACTGTTTCTAAAGATAGTGTAGCTGGCAAAGGCTAGGCTATTTTTTTTCAGATTTGGAATAGCACACATTAAATCTTCAAATAAAAGGCAATGTCAAAAACTGTGGGATTATCATCCTCCTATGTAAAAACAGTATTGCTTAAAGATGAGAAATAAGCATTCTGCTTTGGCCATGTGGGAAAGAGGAATGAAAGCCTGACAGTGACCTAGATGACCCATGTTCAATTAGTGCATAAATGCTGGAGGAGATTGGACTCAGGGAATAGAAGTGGACATTGTTTCTTGCCCATCCTAGGGGGAGGATGGTAGCTCTGGTTCATTTCTAGGATGACACCTAGACATATATCAGATTATTTATTTATTTATTTATTTATTTGTATTATTTATTTTACATTGGTTGACCAGTAGAGTCTGACTGGATACATGTCCATTTTCAGTGGAGGCCCGGGAATAAAAGCTTCAGAAATTAAACAACATAGAAAGCAAATAACATTGGTAAACACAAAATATAAAAGGTTACATAGTTATGATTTTTTAAATAACTAAAGCTACCACAAGCACAGTTTTTGACATTGCATTTTATTTGAAGAGTTAATATGTATTATTCCAAATCTGAAAAAAATAGCCTAGCTTTTGCCAACTAGACTATCATTTAAAACAACAAGTCTGTGAAGATTTAGCCTATCTGTAGAGCATGGAAGAAGTAAAAATCCATGAGCACCTTATTAGCCACAGTTTGAGTACTTGCATTTTTTATAAACTCAATCTATAACTTAAAAAAATTGAATAACTGCTAATTATGTTTATTATATAACCTTGATAGAACAGTATAAGTACTGGAATATTTATAAAGCCCAATCATAACTTTTAACATTATAACTGGTAATTGTGTTAATTGTTTAATTTTGCTATAAGTAGTTTTTTCTGGCAAAATCTATCTATCTATCTATCTATCTATCTATCTATCTATCTATCTATCTATCTATCTATCTGTCTGTCTGTCTGTCTGTCTGTCTATCTATCTATCTATCTATCTATCTATCTATCTATCTATCTATCTATCTGTCTATCTTTCTGTCTATATTCTTTGCTACATGTTCATGCCTGGTCACTGTTACTGTAACATTCTGCCTTCAAAAATAGCAAAGATTCATAAAACTCCCCCTAAACTTTACATACCCATCTATCAGCATTTGTTACACCACATGACCACAGTCTACCCTTGGCTTTGTTGTTGCTAGTCTAATAGAACATGGTTCTATAAACTAGTGTAGCAACTGGGAGTTCTACAGGTGCTTCCATCCCAAGTTTTTGAAAATCACTGTCTTAAAGCCAATGACTTGAGTGCCTTGTAGTTTGGGTAGCCAACTCTTCATGCTTGAACTCAAATATGAGTTCAGGCAAGCAGCCATGGGGAAGGAGTAGGAGTGGATTGTAGGCTTAGGGACCTGGAAGGGAGTTCTAGGTTCATGGAGTGTGAATGGGGTTCTATGTTTAGGAAATGGGAGGAGAGTTTTAGGTTTAGGAAGTAGGAAGAGGATTTTATGTTTTGGGAATGGGAAGTGGTTTTAGATTTAGGGAGCAAGAAGGAGGGTTTTAGGTTTATGGAGGAGAAGCAGAGTTTTATGTTTAGGCAGTAATTAGGAAATTTACATTTAGTGAAGGGGTGGAGTTTTAGGTTTAGGGAGTGGATGGAAAATTTAGGTTTAGTGAAAGGGGTGGAGTTTTAGGTTTAGAGAGTGACTAAGAACTTTAGGACTAAGGAGGTGGAGGTGAGGTTTAAGGTGAGGATGCAAACACTTGGGATGGGAACTGGATGAGAGTTTTAGGGTCAGAGGTTTGATTAGAGTAGGGCTATACAGCTGAATAGGATTGAATGTTCTGAGGGCTATGTGCAAGCAGGACAACGGGGAAGTGGGATTTCAAGCACTTGCTTTTTTAAAGTAAGTTGCAGTGAGCAGGTGAGTTGCAAGCTACTAGCATGAGAGCATCTATAGCAGACCTGTAACAACTGCCTTATGATCACTGATAGCCCACCTGTATTATCTAACATTAAGTATGTATGTGAGAGGTGCAGATACTTACTTAAACTTAAGGCAAATGTCTTCAGCCACAAGGCAACATCCTCTCCAGCATTGCACCAACTACATGGAATCACAAACATGCATATGCAGTGGTATTTAAAATGCCTAACAATACTTCTTAGGTCTTCCATCCATTCCTTTCATATACCTAAACCTCAGCAGAGTAAAGATACCTCACCTTTCACACATATAACAAGTCCAGCTCTCACAACATGTATGAACTAACAAGCTGTCAATCTCATGCCCTTAGGACAACAATGCATTGCTACACCATATAAAAATGCTCTAATCATAGGATACTACATAGTGAGGCAGCATGTTGACAAGGTTAAGCAAAGATAGGATGACAGTAATCTGCTTATCAGATGCCAGGATTTGTAACATCATTGGCACACTCGTATCTCTCCTCCCCATACATGCATATAACATGATGGTGGTTGAGCTCTCTTTTTATAATGTAGAGGCTGGCATGTAACTAGTGTTTATTTATTTATTTATTTATTTATTTGCCATGTGTTAACTGGGTTGGTTTGGCTGGGCAGATGCCCTTTTTCAGCAGAGACCCGAGGAGAAAAGTTCCATTACTGCAGTAAAAATGTTTTGTTTTTACAAACAATTAAGTATTTAACCATACAATTATGATGAGATACATACAGCAAACATAGATTAATTTTATACAATGTATGAAAAGAAAGAAAAATTGAACAAAGATATGAACTGTTATGTGTCATACTATCACAGATTCATCATAATCATTATTAGAATGGGAAATTGCTAACCTGGGTTTAAGAGTAGTGAGGCCTGCAGTGCTACAATAGAAGGTCCTGGCACACGGGAAAAGAAAAAGGAGGGGTCTACAATGTAAGGAGGGAGTCAGAGATAGAAGTATATAGTGAAAATAGGAGTAAAAAGAAAGGGCAAGGACGTAGGGTAGGCACAAGGGTCATAAGATAGTGTCGAAAAGGATCCTGCCATCACCACAAATGGTTCCACAATAATAACAAAATATACTTGATTTAAACACTAGGGTTAGACACAGGTATCATTTAAGGGTGGCCTGATGTTTGTCAGTTTCTAGGGATAGAGAGAAATGGATCACTGTCCACCATGCTTTGCTAGGGATGGTATGTATGTCTCAATACTCAGGCCTTCTACATATTAGCCAAGATGCTTTCTTAGTCATTTTACCTTTATTAGGCAAAGTTGGTCTTCTGTAGTTACCATCCTAATAAATTCCAATCAGATCTACTCTAAGCTAGCACTGCTCAGTTTCAGAAGCTTAAACAAAAAGATGCCTGCTCTTAAATCCTTCCTAATCCTTCAAAACAAACATATCCATGTAGTCTCAGAAATGTAGTTCACATGTAATGAATATAAAATTCAATGCCTACCTCACCTTTAGACCCTCCACTGAGGACATACCTACTTTTGGTGGGGAAGTGCCTGTCTCTATCCATAATCCCATTACTTTGCACAAAAATCCAACAAGATCTAGAATTGCTTTATACAAGTGAATCCACGTTTAATGTCTTGGCCAATTATAGGAACCCATCAAAACTACCACTGCCCATGAAAAATACTTTAACAAATGCAGCTCTGTAAACTTTGAACTTAACAAAATCCTGCTGGGTAATTTCAACGATTCTATCTTAAACTGGTTAACATACTCCATAAATAACAAACACCCACTATGTTTTCTGACATCATTAGCATCGACTCTCTTCATCAGTTAATACCCACTACAAGTAGATGTCCATCCATTCTTGATCTGATTCTTACAAATATTAAGCCATATTGCTGTAAATCAGCAGTTATTCCCTCACCGGTCAAATTTTATCACTGCGGCACTTTTTTTATTTCATTAGCAAACAGGCAAAGGTGTCCATGAACCCTACCATCTTCAGAGATTTTTCAAAGACAAGCTTCCTGGCACTTGTCTCTGATCTTATCAAATTTAAGTGCTCCTCAGGCCATGAGGGCAAAATAGCAAAGTGGCTGCTTATTTCAGTAATTTTTCGTCACATATAAAGTCCTGCACTGAGGCTTCTGCCCCCACTAATCATAAATGTAATGGCAAATTCAAAAACAAATGTCTTTGGTGGAATCTTAGCATAAGCATACTTCACAACAAGAGAAAAGAAATTATGGCCCAAGAAGTTATATGGAATCTGATCTATCTCAAAGTAACCTCAAAATTGTGAACAGGGAAATAAGAATGAACATTAAAATGTCTGAAGCTAAATATGAGTTGAATATTGTGACTCCCTCCAAAGATAACCACTAAGCCTTTTTATCTATGTTAGGAAAGCCATCAGCAATAATCAGCACTACACTGAACTGATATCCATTGGCACTGCTATCTCTTACTCCTAAGATATTGCAGGTATACTGGCAGGCAAATTCAGTTCAGACATCTCCCCTCTGTCTTCTCTTTGCTGTCTTTCCCACACCATCTAATCAGCAGGTTACTCCCTTAAAATTACAACAGAGCAAGTACTAAAAACCCTTTCCATAGCTGTTTGAGTACAGACATCATACTAGGTGGCTTCTAGGTGAGTATGGAATGATATCCACCTAACCTCCTTGTAAACCTACTAGCTTCAGTCTTGCATCTGGTCACATGTCATAAGCCTGAAGAACAGCAGTGATGGTTCCCCTTCACAAAGACAACCCAAACATTGACCTTGAAAAATACAGATCAATTAAACTCACCAGCACCATATGGAAGGTAATGGCACATAACATCATGGAACATCTAACAAAAACTCCTGTTTCTCTAGACTCATTTCTGGCAGCCCATACCAATGAATTCTTCCAAACTTCCTCATCACAGGCTCAAACCAGTGCAGTAAAGTTTAACTGCCATGTATAGTTTGTCCTAGAAAGTACACAAATATATGATATTGTATTCAGTTGTGCTTATGAAAAGGTACTATATGATCACCATCAAAAATTGTGCTTTTATATTGTACTATATAATTGCAATCTGATTTATTGTAAAACATCATTGCTACATGTGTTGTAACACAATTGTTTTATGCTACATGCATGTAGTAACTTGATTGTCTTATGTTAACTTTTGTCTTGCTTACTAAGGCCAGGTTCATGGCTGAAAATTGTCCTTGGAGCAGTTCACTTGCCCTGATAACAAAACCAAATAAATAAATAAATAAACTTAGAGTCCCTTTATCAAAACCCAAACCAGCTTGGCTTTGTGAAAGGCAGATTCTGCCTAATTAGCCTGGCTGATTCCTTTAGAAAAATGTCTGAGAAGCACATGATGAATTTAATACAAACAGCCCACTGAACTTAACTAAAAGCTTCAGCATTAAACCACATTATTTTATCATTAACAAACTTGTTCAACTGAATGTAGTTCATAAGTAAATCACTGGGTGGTAAACTGTCTAAGAGACAGTTAAGGCTGGGGGGTACACTGTCCCTAGAAATACCCATTACCTATGGTATCCCTCAGAGGTCCATCCTGGAACCATCGCTCTTCAGCTTATGCTTTGGCAACAGGAAGGGTGAAGGCAGAGGTCTCTGGCTAACCAACTCTACTGATATCTGCAAACTTGGAGCTGCTCCAGATTACACCCATTACATCCAAAATGGCCTCACCTATATGAACTCTTGATGTCCGAGGCATAAACTAAATCTAAATACAAAACAAATATAGCATTTTCTTCTTCTTTGGAACACAAGAACACCCTTTGTATTGTCTCATAAATGATACTCCCCTCTAAGTGCATAGTGTAGTTTAGAAAAGTGGTATGTTTATTTGTTGAACATGTATCAACCACAGTTAGGAAATCCTTTAACCTCATCCCAGCTATTACATAAAGATTACCTCTGAGGTCCAGCCAAAAAAAGCAATTACTAGAAAATAGAAATCGAAATCTAAACCAGCTATAATAGAAGTAGCGAATACAGTAACAGAGACAAAACAACTGGAATTGAGATCCTTAGGGTAGGAGCAAACTATATAGGAAAAAATGGGAATTGTGGGAACAATACATACAGGGGAGGAATGACGTTTAAAAGAGGGCAGGACTTAAATGAGTTTTGTAATGTTTGACTGAAAATGATTGGGTAGAGCATGAGTGATGTAAAATGTTTGCGACTAGGAGTGTGTCAGTCCGGTTTGTGATATAAAATATGTGCAACTAGGATTGTGTTGGTGTGGTTTGTTTTAATTTTATAAATGTATGATTGCTTATGTCATAAGTGATGGTTTAATAAACATGTTTCATGTTTAAAAAAGGGGGGCAGGAATTGAGTTATTTATGTAATGTTGCTTAGATTATATGATATATAGCAATATATGTGAAGCATAATGTTTGTTAATATTAATTTGTTAATGCAGTTTGATTACTTTTGTGTAAATATAAATTTGCCTGTGTCACAAGTGACAATTCATTAATGTTTTTTTTTTAAAAGGAAAGTTATATTTACACTGTAGGTCACTATTTTTAGGCCCATAATAGAATATAATACTTCCTATTACACAAATCTTTCAAACACATGATCCAGCAAGAAAGAACACAATACGCCCTTACCAAAAGAATATGAAGTATGATGTCAATAATTTAAGAAGGATATCTTAAGGATCTATTGCTTTAGTCCATCTCCAATGGCAGTCTTCATGATGATTTCTGCCTCTCCTACAAGGCTGTTAATGACTTTGCGCTGTCTGCCTTTTACATATTCATAAAACTACAAATACCACATTCACATTTGAAGAACCTTAACCTGAAACTGTTAGTGGTACATATTTCCCTCTCAAATGATTCTATACCTCTGGAATAAGTTCCCTCACTATTTTTCATATCTAACATAGATATTTGTCTAAGAAACTGTAACCTCAATCTGGGCCTGGCCCTGCATTTTCTAATAGACAGGGATAGTATGCAACTGCAATGGGCTATGTTTGAAAGGACCCTCATGACTGATGGCCTACTGCAAACTTATGAACCTGTTGACCTATGAACTTCAACCTGATGGAATGACTGGGCTAACAGTGTGAAAACAGAAGAGCCACCAGGCAGGTCCAAAGGAGGGAGGAGACCAGAGGAGAGGGAAAAAAATGAGAATTCTGTCAGGAAAAATAAACGCACGTTAATCATTTCCTCTATCCCTTTCCTCAGTTTCACATACTGGCACCAGTATTCATGAAATATTTAATATGAATTTCAGAGAACAGGATTGCACAGTTGTTGGTTTCCTTACTTTATTTCATCTCTTACTCTTTTATGTACATGATATGCTTGGATTACTTTCTATTTATATAGAATCTTTACTTTTCTCTTTAGCTGTTGAGGGATAAAATCAGTTGATTCATCTGATCATTTCAAATTCCTATGGAGGTCTGAATTTCACAGCTGACAGTAAGATTAGGCCAATGGCATGTTGAATAATTTCACCTGCCAAACTTAAGAGGATCAAAGACATTTTTTTCACTTATGTTTTTCCTTGTACTGTAGATAAGTGATAACCCATCAGCTCTCTCTGTTGTCACAGAAATGTCGATAAAGTCATTAAAGTTACCCCCTGACAATAATTAAGGTAGCTTCCTAAAGTATAGTATCTCTCCAGATTTCTTGCCTAAGAAATAGATCTATGAACATGCAGCCAAATATTCAGCAGAAAAAAAATCCAACCCCCAACACATAAAGAGTAAAAAAAAAACAGGCAGTTTAATTCACATCAATAATGGAACAACCTCATACAGTATATGTATGAGCATGTCATGTCCGTCTACATAAAAAGGTCTTGAAGTAATTACCTAATGTAGTCTTCTGTAATGTGATTAATTTGACATTTCAAATTAACTTGTGTTGTTTTTTTAAATCACTGCAGTCATACAATGTCTGTAACAAAATAGTAATCTTCAAGCAAACGAAGAACACATACCTCAATTAGTTATCCTTATTTAGTTAAATTTCTTTGAACAGTTAACTGTCCACTTTACTGTTTCTTGTTAGTGATGCTAAAAACCTATTTTAGCAATAAGAAATTATGCCAACAGTCCTGAAAGCATAAAATGATTCCTTGAAGTTCAATGTACCTCTACAGTAATTCATCACTGCATGATGTAAGATGTGGGTATACTGAAAGAACTGAATGTATGTGCTTGTATGTCAGCATCTTTGTGTGTGTGTGTGTGTGTGTGTGTGTGTGTGTGTGTGTGTGTGTGTGTGTGTGTGTGTATGCTTGTGTGCATGTGTGCACGCGCATGCATGGGTGTGTGTGTGTGTATGTGTGTGCAGTCTCTGTATGCATCATGCATGCACATTTGGACCATAGTTTCTGATGAAGGTGAAAGCATTAAATACTGACGACACTGTAGATTATAATGCCCTACAACTCCTTCATATATCATTCCTAAGTCAGAAATGATTTATTTCTGCATTTGCAGTTGAAGCTCATTTGCTTGAGTTTCATGATGAAAACTCTGTACATTTTATAAAATGTATTTATTCATGTTATATAGTTTGTTAAATGGATCAGTTCTCCTGGGTAAAGCCCATTTAAAGAGAGTACCTGGGTAAACAAGCTCAGCTGTATGAATTATAAATTGGTTTCCGAGATATAAAAGTGCATTCATTGCTTACAGATTGGATATAATAGAAACATAACTATACAAATGATATATGAGTTGGTAAGGTATAGACACATATTAAGTGCATACACATATAAATATCATACACTAAAAGCAGATATAGTTTGACAATGTTTGTACGATTATGCTTATCAGTACACTTTGCATCATCAGGTAAGAACATGCTAATTAGATTCAAGGCACTAATATTACCTAATACTGGCCAGGTTCATTGACAATTTGCATACTATGCATGCTATACAGAAGGCACTCATGCCAGAATTAGCCGTATGCAAAATGGTGCAGTTGACTAGTGATTAATTTCACACTTTGTGTCACAGTGCATTGGCCCTAAATGCACGGCAGACGACATATGGAAAAAATTGCATAATGATATGTAAGGAGGTGGGTTAGTAAAATGAGGTCCTTATGATATTAACCTGTATGTAACTTGAAAATAAACATAAGGAATATCTGGTGAACAGTATAAAAGAAAAGAAAATGTCACTTTTTAAAAATACATAATGGAAAGCAATCAACTTTCTCAGGCAGTTGCAATCAGAAAACAAGGTGACCTATAAGGATGCATTATTCATGATCCATTTTGTCACTTTTTATGGGTAATCAACCTTATGGGTTACAGATAAAAATGTTAGAAAACTGCTTTTTAGCTTAGTTTGCACAAAAGCTTCATGACAGGATGACATCGAAAATGGCAATGCATTTGAATAATATCTGTCATGCATGCAGCAAACTTGCTGAGATTCCAGATGAACTGAAGTTTGCAATAGATGAAATAGCATACAAAGGGGAGGACACAAGAGGCAATGTAACAGTTATACTGCAGATGTTGTTCTTAAGGAATTAATTGAAAGATATTGGAAGAGTTGGCTTGTGGGTAAGGCCAAACCTTCACCCTGTAGTGTGGGTGTATGTATACTCAGGAAAGAGACAGACAATGCCACCACACCGTTAGACTGTCACTTGGGTATCTGTAACCTGATATCATCATCAGCCCTTGTACAGGTGTCAATCTAAGCCAATAGTAATACCCCAGTTCCTGTAGGCATCACTAAAGCAGAGCTCTGTCCTGTGTATAAACACCAGTTTGTTGTAATGCCCCAGCTTCTGTAGACATCACTACAGTAAAGCTCTGTCCTGTGTATAAACATCAGCCAGTTGTAATGCCCCAGCTGCTGTAGGCATCACTACAGGAGAGCTCTGTCCTGTGTATTAACATCAGCCAGTTGTAATGCCCAAGCTGCTGTAGGCATCACTAAAGCAGAGCTCTGTCCTGTGTATAAATATCAGCCAATTGTAAAGCCCCAACTTCTGAAGGCATCACTAAAGCAGAGCTCTGTCCTGTGTACAAATATCAGCCAGTTGTAATGCCCCAGCTTCTGAAGGCATCACTACAGCAGAGCTCTGTCCTGTGTATAAACAACAAAAGACTTGCCAATGTGAGCATGAGAACCTGCGTTTAAACTGTAACCCTATGGCATGCATGCATGCACCCATGCACTGACTGACAAGGGGTAGGTCCGTCCTGATGTCAGCATCTACTCTTCCAGGAATTACACCAAAAACTTTTTTGACTCTGTCACTCTGATGGTCTTAGGTTGCCTCACATCTCAGCTGCTGTAGAACATGCTTTTATCTCATCATGTCTCACATGTCAGTAACATGCTTGCAACACTTCTGTAATTTGTGATTGCATCACCTCACAGTGTTTATGCCATGGGCCATTGTCTGCTACATCCAATCACATAAAGAATGGTCATCACTCTTTCTCCCCGGTAGTCGCCATCCAAATGTCCTAAGTTCCTGTAGCAGGATATTATTTTTTGCAGGGGCTAATGTTCCCCATATATCCACCTTGTTTTCTAAACACATGACACAAAGATATCAATATTATACCATTGGGATTTGTCAGATGACAGCTTTAGAGAAATGGGTAACCTGTGTATACAATACTATAATCAAAAGGACACCTATGGGAGTATGCAACAGATAATCTATATGTATATGTATAGTTATCTCCCAGGCCATGCTTGTAAATGTTTCATTTCCCAAGCCCCTGCTTACACTTATCAAGGCTACCGGTACTTGTCAGAAATTTGGGATGCATAGCTAGGCTTAAAAAGGCCCTTGTGGTCTTTGGCCAAGTAAACACCTATAAACTCATATATGTATATGTATATATATATTTATATATATATATATATATATATATATATATATATATATATATATATATATATATATATATATAGACATGTGTGTGTGTGTGTGTGTGTGTGTGTGTGTGTGTATCTATATATCTATATATAATATATATATATATATATATATATATATATATATATATATATATTAGATATAGATGTAGATACAGATATATATATATATATATATATATATATATATATATATATATATAGAAAAAACAGTCCCTAAAGCCGTTGACGAATGGATGTAGATATGACCAGTCAATCACAAATAGGCAATTGTTGTTCAATACGTTGAATCCACACAATAATCCAAATGGCAGATGTAATATTGAAAGATCAGATTTATTAAAACGAAAGAACTAGGACGTGAGCGCTTTCACTATTCAAGATAGCTTCATCAGACGTTACAAACTAAACAAGCTCTGGCTCCAAATTTAAAATACAAAACCACATCTCCCGATGTTTCAGAAACAACGTCATTACCTTCCTATATTTTTACTTTCATTTCCATTCCTTCTGATCTATATTTGTTTCTGTACATAACATGTTATAATACAATAAAATGTTCAACTCATGAAGTTGTAAGATGAAAACGTGGTGACCAAATAATATCGGAACTTTTGCATAACTACGTTTCTGTTCCGTTGGGTCAGTCTGCGATCTGCACAATCAAATCGTGTCATGTCGTGCACCCATTGCTCATGTAAATATTAAAATTTTTAACATAAAAATGGAGATGAGAGTACAAAAATAGCTGAAATAACTTCATTGGTACAAGAAATGCATTTGTCTGAGCTCGAGCGTCTATACATGGTGTACCTGTAATACTAATGGTATATGCGCCAAATATAAACAATAAACAATTCTACTCTATATTTGTTTCTGTACATAACATATTATAATTAAATAAAATGTACAATGCAATAAAATGTTCAACTCATAAGATGTAGGATAAAAACATGGTGACCAAATAACATCGGAACTTCTGCATGACTACGTTTCTGTTCCGTTGGGTCAGTATGCGATCTGCACAATCAAATCGTGTCATGTCGTGCATCCATTGCTCATGTAAATATTAAAATTTTTAACGTAAAAATGGAGATGAGAGTACAAAAATAGCTGAAAAATGCATATGTATGAGCTCTAGCGTCCATACATGGTGTACCTGTAATACTAATGGTATATGCGCCAAATATAAACTAGATACAAATAGTTGAATATTTGTATAATGACAAAAATGCTCATGAGTATAAGCTGAAATTGAAATAAACTAAATAGAGGGATGAGGAAGGGGGACGGGGGATGTGGGGGGAGGGGAGGAGGTGGGGAGGGAAGAGGGGAGGGGAAGGGAGTGACATGGAGTGTCATAACGGGATACATGGAAATGAACTGGATATGTCATTGAATCTACTGCCAAAGGGTATGTTGTGGGCAGTATGATACATGTATGGGACAAGGGTCATGGTGCTAATTGATGGTCTAGCATGGAATGTATACTACATGCGAACAGGGTATGGGGCTAGATTCAAAATATATTCTACACACTAAGAGTGTATAGTGTACTAAGTAAAGATCATATAATTATGACCACTTCTTAACTTAGTAATCAACATCAAATCTTATTTTGATGTGAAGTAAGAACAGATATAAATTCGCTGTTATAGAACGATAGTCCAGATGTTTACAACGGCCTGGACTTGAGCACAGGTTTCAGAGATATTGTTTCATTTAAACCAAGACACCTGTGTGCGCCCAGCCTGAATATCCATTTGAGTTCAAGTTCCTCCGTGATGTTGACAATATCTCCTGCTCTAACTGTTGGCTGTATAACTTGTAAAACTTGGAACATAAAAACATGATCCTTTCCAAATGTTAGCATGTGCTTGGAGATTGCACTATAGGTTTCCCCTCTCCCAAATGCATACAGATGGTCACGGATCCTTTCCCTGACTGTTCTGTTGGTTTTCCCAACATAAAATGAGAAACAAGTACGACAATATGCCACATAGACCACATTCTTGGTATGACAACTGGAGCTGTGTTGTAATTCCCAGAGTCGCCCATCATTTGGGCATCTGAAAAAACGGGAACTGTCTATATATGCACAGTTAGAGCAGGAGATATTGTCAACATCACGGAGGAACTTGAACTCAAATGGATATTCAGGCTGGGCGCACACAGGTGTCTTGGTTTAAATGAAACAATATCTCTGAAACCTGTGCTCAAGTCCAGGCCGTTGTAAACATCTGGACTATCGTTCTATAACAGCGAATTTATATCTGTTCTTACTTCACATCAAAATAAGATTTGATGTTGATTACTAAGTTAAGAAGTGGTCATAATTATATGATCTTTACTTAGTACACTATACACTCTTAGTGTGTAGAATATATTTTGAATCTAGCCCCATACCCTGTTCGCATGTAGTATACATTCCATGCTAGACCATCAATTAGCACCATGACCCTTGTCCCATACATGTATCATACTGCCCACAACATACCCTTTGGCAGTAGATTCAATGACATATCCAGTTCATTTCCATGTATCCCGTTATGACACTCCGTGTCACTCCCTTCCCCCCCTCCCCCCACCTCCTCCCCTCCCCCCACATCCCCCGTCCCCCTTCCTCTTTCTCATCCCTCTATTTAGTTTATTTCAATTTCAGCTTATACTCATGAGCATTTTTGTCATTATACAAATATTCAACTATTTGTATCTAGTTTATATTTGGCGCATATACCATTAGTATTACAGGTACACCATGTATGGACGCTAGAGCTCATACATATGCATTTTTCAGCTATTTTTGTACTCTCATCTCCATTTTTACGTTAAAAATTTTAATATTTACATGAGCAATGGATGCACGACATGACACGATTTGATTGTGCAGATCGCATACTGACCCAACGGAACAGAAACGTAGTCATGCAGAAGTTCCGATGTTATTTGGTCACCATGTTTTTATCCTATATCTTATGAGTTGAACATTTTATTGCATTGTACATTTTATTTAATTATAATATGTTATGTACAGAAACAAATATAGAGTAGAATTGTTTATTGTCTATATTTGGTGCATACACCATTAGTATTACAGGTACACCAAGTATAGACGCTCGAGCTCAGACAAATGCATTTTTTGTAGCAATGAAGTTATTTTATCCATTTTTGTACTCTCATCTCCATTTTTATGTTAAAAATTTTAATATTTACATGAGCAATGGATGCACGACATGACACGATTTGATTGTGCAGATCGCAGACTGACCCAACGGAACAGAAACGTAGTTATGCAAAAGTTCCGATATTATTTGGTCACCACGTTTTCATCTTACAACTTCATGAGTTGAACATTTTATTGTATTATAACATGTTATGTACAGAAACAAATATAGATCAGAAGGAATGGAAATGAAAGTAAAAATATAGGAAGGTAATGACGTTGTTTCTGAAACATCGGGAGATGTGGTTTTGTATTTTAAATTTGGAGCCAGAGCTTGTTTAGTTTGTAACGTCTGATGAAGCTATCTTGAATAGTGAAAGCGCTCACGTCCTAGTTCTTTCGTTTTAATAAATCTGATCTTTCAATATTATATCTGCCATTTGGATTATTGTTTGGATTCAACATTGAACAACAATTGCCTATTTGTGATTGACTGGTCATATCTACATCCATTTGTCAACGGCTTTAGGGATTGTTTTTTCTATTTTTACTCCACGGTTTTTTCTCTGGGCTTGGATTTTGGTCATATATATATATATATATATATATATATATATATATATATACCATACTCTAATTAAAGGGGCAGCTATGGGTTGGCAAGCAATATGAAAGATGCATAGTCAAATATGAGAAAATATGCAGCAAGTGTGGATGCTTTCAGGGATGTCTCAGGTAAGGCAGTCATCCGTATGGCCAACATTTGAGTTACATTGATCACCTTGATTACTGATGTTGATATACGCCTACTCTAGTACACTGAGATATACATGCATGTAAACATACAATTGGTGCACTCTAAAATATAGTTCAACATATAGATTACACATGTCATAATGTCACTGTTAAATGACAGGAATGTTCAGCGGTATGTTGTGCTAATATTGTGAGCTACTTTTTGATGGTATAGTCTGCACAAAAGACACACAGCACATTTTCATGCTGATATACTTTTTTAATATAAATTCCAGTACAAGAGCACATATCCGTAAGAACATAGACAAAATGGCTTACACCCTTTCACAGTATTTTACCATGTCAACACAGAATGCTTATTGATGTAAATAATTCTGTTATTCCCTTGATTACTGCTGCCCTAATATACAAGATAGCTTTATCTGTGTGAGTTATCACATAAAATGACACCGCATGGAAAAAAATAATAATTAGAAAATTAAATGTAAGCTGCTTTATTTTGATATACATATATATATCTATATATATATATATATATATATATATATATATATATATACATATATATCTGCAATAGGCTGCTCACAGAGTCCGGGCAGACCGCAAGTAATTGGTTTGGATAACAAAGGGACTTGAGGCCCATGAGCTTTTATTAGGAATCTTTGGGACCTTTCACTGTCAGTAATATCTTTTAATAGTGCATCTCAAAGGGTCATTATATTCAATGATGGGTTAAATAACAGTGTAGTAAAGCTGGAGTGAAGACTTCCTTTGATCTATAGGAGATGCTTTTGGTTATTAACTGGGTCATCTATATGGATTTTCTAACTGCAGTGGCAACATAATGTTGAAAGAAAAGGAAGTCATTCACAAAGGTGCCAAGATCTCTAATAGTTGTGTCAGTCCTTAGGAGTATACCATTTATGTGATAATTCAAAGAACTGCTTCTTTTACCAATATGATCAATACTGCATTTTTCACATTTAGTTTGAGACCATCACTCTCGCACTAAATGTTTGCATAGTACAATCATTCCAGAAGCAATTTTATGTCAGTGGGAGCACAAATAACAGCACATAGATTACAGTTTTCTTTAAACTTAGCTGGACAGAGACTCAGAATATTGGCTTTTAGATCTGAAAAATAAATACCAAGTAGGCCCAGTACCTTCCTCTGTACAACTTCACTAATGACCCTCGTACTTGCCAAGGTGGTACCTGCAGCTGTAATAATGTGGTTTCTGTCCATCAACCAGTTTGCTATCCATGTAACTACACATGAGGAAATATTCAGGGTCATGAGTACGTCAATGATACATGCATGATACGGAATCAAATGCCTTAGCCTAGGCCATATAGATCCATATTTAAGATGGGCAAAGGTGGTGGCTGCCCTGGGTGCAAAGTGTTATGGGCAAAATAGCAGTTGCCCGAGTGGTATAAGTGCGTACTTGTATTCATATAAGACACTAAGGGTGAATTTGTGGCTTCTTTAGTTAATGCTGATATCACATTCACAGATTTCAGAATGTTAGTAGTTGTAGCAGCATGAAAGGTACAAGATTTCTTTTTTTTTTTTTTTTTTTTTTTTTTTTTTGTAATCAACTTTTTTTGTGGTCTTCAACTTCAGTTTGAGGGAGGCACCAATCTGGGAGACTGCCCAGTTTATAAGATAACCTAGCTATTGCCTGGGTAAGCTATGAGGTGTGGACAGCATATGCAATATGGATTGCTTCAATTTCTTTTATTGAGAAGTTTATGAAGTTAAGGGGATAGAACCTATCTTTAAGATAGCCAAAATTGATATGGATCCAGGGTTAAGAGTTTATCATTGTCAATATTAATGAGCACTAAGAAGCTACATTCTGTGGCTATGCAAATAAGTCTCATAACACTGTTGTTACCTGGATCTGTGTTTTAAACCCTCCTCCCCCTGATTTGAGTAGAGGAATTATAATAGCTGTTTTCTAGTCTTGAGTACAGAGTCAGTGGCCAGATTCATGTTGCAGAAGTTTAGAGAGGGGTCTGATGGACCAAGCTTATCAATCTATCTGGTATAGTATCAGGAACTGATACTATAGTAATGATAAGTAGTGCTAATAATCAATCTACCTGGCACAGTATCAGGAACTGTAGATGCATTGTTCTTGCTTTTTGATAGGGCTGAGAGGACTGAGTCAAATGAAATTAATAAAGGCGTTATGGTCTGGGGAATAGATGACGATAGTGATAGTTTGGGGAAGCTTTCACAAAAATTGTCAGCTTGCATATTAGCTATTTTATTTGGGGGGGGGTGGGCTCAGAAAGTGTGTTGTCATACATCTGTTCAGAACATTGCTGGATACGGTACATAGCTAAAAAAGGATTAGAAGTTGCTTTTGGTGAGCATGGCCATTTTTAGTTTGTTTTCAGCTCTACGTTTTCTAACTATGCTTCTGCATTATTTGTTAGTATGTTTGAGTGCCCTCTTCATGTTGATAGTATGTCACCTCCTATAACCACTTAGGTTTTTTCTGTTATAAAGCTTACTTACACAATTGTTTTACCATTAAGAGTTGTTGTTAAACGTCCCAGAGTATGTGGTACATACAAGGACAACTTTATCAATACAGATATTGAGGTGGGACTAGAATTCAGAAGCAGAGGCTCCAGCTCTAGCAATGGAGAGATCTAGGTGAGAAGTGCATCAGAATATTCTTATGTTGGTAAGTATTTGCAATAGGTGAGATTCTGAGAAATATTTAAATATTGCAATATAAGCAATATTTGAATACAGAAGAATTAGTCTGGGGATTATCATCACACTGTATAAAAAGTAATTGTTTTATTGTTAGATTTTCTAAACAATGATGGAGATATCCATGTAAAATAAAATAAACAAGTGTACTAGTACAGTTAGTGGCAATATTAAGGAAGTCACCCAGGATATTTTTTCTCCTGGTTGGGGTGCTCACTATTTGTCCCATTCCCGTTTAATAAATACAATACAACAAATGATGTTTGATGATCTTTATTAAATTTCCATAACATAACTTTGTTAACCAATATTTATTTTAGAAAGGGAGATGAGTACAACACACTAGCAAGACATGTCAAAGACAATTCTGGACATGGGTTCAAATTTTGTGCACTTGATCAGGTACAACTCGGGGACCGGGGGGAGATCTTGTAGATGACTACTCTGAGTTCCTTGAATTGAACTGGCAATAAAGAACTAATGCCGCCCAGTCCCCATGGTTAAATTATAATGTATCTATCACCAGTTTGCTTAAACTCAAGGCATGCTATTGATTTTCATCATGACACTTATTTGGAGATGGTAATGACTCTATGACTATTGATATTTATAGTTGATGTTTGGTTGTTTATTTTAAATACTGCAATATATTAAATCTATTAATTTCCTCATATCCTGTTATATGTTTACAACAACATAAATATGGTTCGTTTAAAGTATAGAACGACATGGGAATACTATGCTTTTTAATAGCTGTAAAGTTCTTTGGTCGTCTTTTTTGAGGGAGTATGTTGATAACTGAATTATTTTAGTAAGTAGAGTATGTATTCAATGCAGTTTGGCCATTTTGGTGGTTTTTAAAGAATGGTTAATTTATCTTTTAGACCTTTTGTATTAAGCTGATTATTGAATAATTGGAAGGTTGCCTCCCACAGGTATAAAAATGCTGATTTGTTGAGTTTTGGTGTTCTGATGAAGTCATAATACCTGTGGATGAAAGCGCTTAACCTGTTTTATTTATTTTTCATTAAAAACCTTGTGCGGCACTCAGCTCTGAAGACTTCTTTCATCAACAGTTATCTAGTTGTGCTGCATGTTGTGTCAATATTTATTACCACTGGAACATAGTATAGCTGATTTTAATTACAGCATAAACATCAATGTAATGTTAATCAGGACAGCGTGACCTCACTTATCCTGATCCAGTAAGCAGTGTCCATACCTTCACTCACTTACTTTACTTGTGAAGCAGCGTCCCACCACTCACTTCATTTAACTTTTATTGAATTACACATACAACCAATAAGCGGTGTCCTTACCTCCACTTGCTTATTTAATTTATCAAGCACTCTCCAACTGCTCACTTTCCTTTCCCAACTCATTGAAATGAACATCCAACACCAGACGGGGAACAGAAGAGGGCAATCCTGTCCCTCTTCTCTGCCCACCAGCCTGACCAGGCTGTTCTGCTTCCTTCTCACCACACTTCCACCAAAACCTTCCAAACAAAGATAAACACATTAGAAAGGGGTGAAGCCAAACATCATTCGGTGTACTCCACCTTCTGTAAAACAAAATGGATCCCTGTCATCAACTGCCCAAAAGCCTTAACCTATAAATAACCAAAGCAGCCTATTGCTTAAGAGGTTGAAAATTAAACCAATGATCACCATCCAATACAAATGCAATACCCATAACCTTGTATAACCTCTGCAAATTAAACAAATCCTCACTAATCCTAACTACCAACAATAGCTTTGTAATGGTCCACAGGTAATTGGCTGCCAAATGTTATACCAGAACTCTATGAATACCAACGTCACCCAAAATAAAGCAAGGTCAATTGCATGCTATCATGCCTAACTGCAGGAGCATTTAACCACTCAATGTATATAATAATGACCAAAAGAGATTTCCTTTCTAAAAAGGCAATGCAATAGCAATCCTGCTATCATACCAACTATCCATTATAAGGCAAGAAAACATTTAATAACCAACATAGCATGTGTTAACAAACAAGCCACTCACTTAATGACTTCAATACATCCATAAATCAAGTACCACACAGGCTATAACCCACTGAACCTATTTTCCAATGCCAGCCCTCGCAACAAAACATATTGCATCAATAATCAAAGTCTGCTCATCCTCACACTATCAAACCTACCCCTACCTTTCAATCATATAAACCACCTTCCATGATTTAATAAATTCACATAGCCCTGTCACCCATGCAACTATACTAATGGCTGGGAATCCTCCTTGACCAAATGAACTGCATTACTTTGTTCCCAAGCCTGAAATAAATAAATAAGTAATCCTACCCACCAAACACCTTCCCCTTCTCTCTTGCCAGTCGGCAAGCTAAAAACCACCCCCACAATGTATGCCCCCAACTCAATACCTCCTGCCACACTTGCAATCAGAAGCAAATCCCCATGAACAACTCAGTCCATCTGTCAAAAGGTCATATGACTGAACTGTTCCAAAAGGCACCATAATGCTAAAACAACATGCACCAACTTATTAAACCCTTACCCAAACGACCTGAGTAACCTGTATGACATGCCACTTCAAGAATTCAGAAAGCTCAACAACATGTTTAATTGGCAGATTTTCCTTGGATTCCCCCCTCGAAGCCTTCCTTTCCATGTATTGCCTTCATGTCTGCTAAAGAAAAATCATAACCAACATCTGCTAGGAATCCAAGGCAGTGCCTTACTTAAGCCTGCTAACTTCTGCCAAGACAATGGAACCCCCCATTTCCTCACATATCCCCCAAAATGCATGCCAGCAAAGCTCCATTAACACCTTACCTACTCTTAAAAATTCCTACATATAACGTATCACCTCCTAGCAGCCCAAAAGAAAGAATATCAAATAAACCCAATAACCTACCTGGCCAGCTTCTTACTCCAGACCTCCACAATCTCTTCCTTTGTCTATAAGAGATGAAGACTCCTACAAATTAATCCCTCCCCCTTGATCCAATAGAAAATCCTAAAGAGAATGCCCATCTATAACCCATACGGTAATAGAAAATGCATCCTTTGGTCTTCCCTTTGAACCATGAAAAGACACCCCTGTTCAATATCCCCAAACTTCCTTGTACCCCAGCTACTCTGACATCCACCTAACAAAGATAGCCTACACTGTTCAGGCTGCTACAAACTCAAATTAACCAAAATAAGTTCCGGTCTTTCCCTGCACAGCTAAATAAATATCCATACCCTAAGTGTGCAAACCTACACACTACCCTGAAAACATACCCTACTCACAAAATGTACCCCCATCGCACCCCACTAATTAATTCAAATGTCCTGATGCCTCACTTCCTACACAGTGACATAACCGCTGTCACCTCTGATCATATCATCACCAGGCATTCCCTATCCAAAATCTGCTGTACCTCTCAGAACAAGACAAAGCCAACAATAGCAAGACCAAGGCAGTATTCTTCCCCAACCAAACCACTACGTAATCAATGAAACATACCACCTAATGATGCTTAACACCCAGCTGCTCCCTGTCATTAGCCACAAGTCCACTAAAGCCCCCATAAGCTTTACTGCTTGCATTTCCTGCTTCATCAAATGTTGAACCACCAGTCACATTCATTAATTCAAATTATCAACATACTCCCCCATTCACAAACTTTCATTTAATTAAAAGAGGTAGGTGAAAATGTAAAAGATCCCTTCGATTGCCCCAGGGCTTGCTTATCTAATCAATGCCTCAGCCAGGTTCCACCTATCCCAATCTCAAATACTGTAACTCCTTCCCACCTGTAAACTACTCCCAAACTCCCCATAATGAAACCTATACACCCACTTCACCGTGCCCATAATGTGCCTAAACTACACCTATCCTCACACTAATCCCAAACTGTACAAACTCTGACTTGCTTAAATGAGGACCTAAAAATTGTATCATTACCTGTGATCTCACTGCATTCCACTCCAATGTCCGGAACATCTTACAGCATTTATCACCTGTGCAGCCCACTTCCTTTAGGCCACTGGCTAATGCAGACTCTGTAATTCATCATCTCAGCCTCAAATTCTGTACCTCCAACATCTGACAAAGAAAAACAAGTTAAGCACCTTGCCCCTTATTAAAACTGGAATGAGAGAGAGAGAGAGGAAAAAAAATAATAAAAATGTATGTATATTTCTATAGCAAAAAATAATAAAAATGTATGTATATTTCTATAGCATATGTAAAAGTGTTGTGCTGTCTTCTTAACACCTTGTCTTTTTCCACTTGCCAGAACCTCCGTACTTTTTCCACTTGCCAGAACCTCAGTTTGTGTATCCATGTTCCCCAGTAGTCCGGTCAGTGAGTATGATAAGGATATAACTTAGATTCTGAATAGGGTGTGCCATTTGGATCAGTTCACTTTAGTGACATCACCAGTCATGGAATTCCCACTTACTCCTAGTCAAATGAAAAACTGCTTAACAGCCCAACTAAAAGCAATATACTGACCAACTTGCTCCCCCAGATGTCTGTAACTGATCATTCAATTTATTTATTGACTTTTGGTAACCAGGAAATTCAACCCCCAATGCTTGCCAGCAATTTTCAAAAACACACAGCCATATGTGGAACAAACCATACCTCCCAACCCTTCAGTGCAGAAATCTAGAGAAAACTGAAATAAGGAACAAAAGCCTACACAAGAGGCACCCCTTAACTATCATTTTTATAATTTAGAAAGCTGGCAGACGAAGTTGAGCTGCAACATGCGTACCCCCACCAATTCAGTTTGCAAATGTTTTCGGCAACCTTGCCTTTTCCTCCAATTTATCCAAGAACTATTCTTGAGATACAGGGGGGATTCAGTAATCTCCGTGTAAGACTAACCAAGTCTTACTCGGAGACTGCCGTCTAAGACTATGACGTCAGCGCATCATGCATATGCATGAGAGCATGCTGACTCAACTCCAAGGCTAACACGGAGCGTGTAGGAGTGCAGGGGGCATGTCAGACTGCCGAGCAGTCCAAATAGCCATGCCCCTGCAAGTGCCTAAATCTGCAAATGTCAGCAGATATGAGTAAGTCTGCTCAAATGTGTATACCCCCAACACTACACTCCCCCACATTCAAAACGCCTGTACAAATTAAATAAAATGCAAAACAATTTTTTTTTATTATTCCCGATATAGCTGCCCGTATTTGTGTGTGTGTGCGTGGGTGTGCCCATTGCTTAGCTACAGTTAGCAGTTTAGACATTGAAGAGGATAATAAACCATTTATATGCAAATTAAGACAAATAGCAATAGTGTAGTGGTAGAGCCTTCACACAAAGAAGCAGCATTCCCGGTTTGAGTCCCACTACTCCCCTTTCCATTTTCTGTAGGAAATCTGTGCATAAATATAATTCCTGACATTTACCTTTTAAATTTTATTAAAATGCATTGAAATGGCCTATGTAGTAGTGAAGGATATTTTAAATATATATAAGAAGGTGAAATGGTCATGCATACTGATAAATTCATAAGTAATGTATCTTAAGCAGTGTGAAGAACTGCTAAGCAACGTTTACCAGTATTAAGCATATTTAAGTATAATTGCTCATAGCTTAGCAGTGCTTTAACTAGCACAATAGCTTTGTGTGGAGCTGCGCATTGCACCAACTAGCACAAACAAAACATGTTTGTGCGAAGCTGCGCACTGCGCCAACTAGCGCAACGTAGGGCAACGTCAGGCAATGTCGGTAGATGTAGAGCAACGTTTGGCAAAGTTGAGCAAAGTCGGCTAAACACAGCCACACTGCCTACCGGTCAGGCCAGTAGTAAAATAAAAAGCAATGACAGGCCTCGAACCCGGGATAGTGTGCACCATAATCACAGTACTGATCCACTAAGCCATAACAGCATTTGATGTTGATGGACTGTCAACACACATATACATATTAATCAAAGTTTACCCAGTGCTAAGCAGGTGTGCACTCAGCTGAGAATTTTCAAATCTGGCCAATCACAAATAAGTGCGGGAAATGAAGCATATTTAAGCTCCGTAGGTGGGAATACTTGCCATAACTGGTTGTAGCTCCCATCTGCAGGCAGCAATGGCTGGTATTGGAGAGGGCTCTTGTTTCTGAGCGCAATGGTGGGGCATTGAGGAGTCAAAAGTGATGGTTTGGCTCCTCGTCCATCATCATGATGCTAGCCTCCTGCAGAGCCAGTTCCAGAGCATGGAATACAAAGCGGAAGCCAGGAACCATCTCGCACATGAACTCACCAGTGCCACAGGTGTCCCTCGGACTGGTGAGCAGGTCAGACACCACCATGCAGACCTGAAGAGACGCAAGCAGGATCAACTGAACCAATGGATACAGGAGGCACGTGGGATGAAAAATGCCCCACTACTGTGTAGATAGCCATGGAATGAAGTATGTAAAAATTGCTAGTGTAGTCGATAGTATGGATAGGTATATGTCTCAATATCACTTCATTTACTTCACAGCTGCAGGTGTCCATGCTGTGAATCAGCAAGCCTATGCAGATAGGCTGCTAAGGCTGTGCCACCAGGCAGGTTAGTAATTATTCTGCATGTATTGTTATATAAAACAAGGGAGAGAGCCTGACAAAAAAGTGTCATAGCCCAATAATAAAGATATAATAAGGTTTGAATAGCCTCTCTGCATGTACTGTTATGTAAAATAAGTGAGAGATCCTGAAAAAGAGTGTTGTAACCCATTTGTGTCTTTTGGATTTTCCCGGTTAGGGGTCGCCACAGCAGAACTCCGGTTTGCTAATGATTGGCAGTAGATTTTTACATGCTGGCTTGCCGGGCCTAACGCACAACCTTCAATGAAGGAACGCCCATTCACGCATGTCACCACACAGAAGACGCTCTAACTGAAAATCGAATGGGCATCGTCTAACTGTGAGGCGACAATGCTACCGCAGCACCACCACTGCAGTATACTGTTGTAAACCATTAATAAAGGTATAATAAGTCCTGAATTATTTCTCTGCATGAATTGTTATATAAAATAAGTAAGAGAGCCTGAAGAGTGTCGTAAACCATAAATGAAGGTATAATACATTTTGAATAAGACGTCTGCATGCACTGTAATATCAAATAAATGAGAGAGCCAGTAGAAAAGTGTGTAATGTAATTAATAAAGGTATAACTCCTGTAGTATGTCCGTGTCACTCTCTTCGAAATGTTGATGTACTCCTGCAGTATAGAAATAGTAGTGTTGTATTAAGTGCTGTCAACCCACACTTGGGTAGGCCCATAGAAAGTGGATGAAGGGAGTGCCAGTATCTAAGCATATATACAGTCCTCAACTGTTGTTTCAAGGCTCGCATGTATAGGTAAATCTGGCACATGAGTAGCTTATTATTGTGCTCACCAGAAATGTCAGTGTGCTGCTAGAAATGTAGGGGGCTGTTAAAATATAACTGGTAATGTCAGCTGAACACATCCAGATATGTAGACATATAAATATAAATAAAATATATAAATACATAGCAGTAACATCTGCATCCTGGACAATTTGTATGTCAGATAAAGGTCAGGTATATAAGGAACTAGCAAAACACATTTCACAACTTAATGGACATTGCCTAGTGTAATAATACATGTAGGGGATATATACCTGCAGTCTATAGGAATGTAGTGTAAAATATAAATTCATATATGTTGTTAATGGAGGTATCTTTTTACACCCTACTGTATGTGCATAAACAATGCAATTCCACACCTCAATGGGTATTTGTAATCTCAAAACATTTGTTGGGACATATATCCTATTGGTTTATAAATATCTGCATTTACTTTGATGCATGTGCTCTGTTCAAACACCACAATCTTGGTGGCCTGTTGCCACCAATCAATCCTGCATGCTGTTGGAATGTCCACTGTTGTTCTATATATGCATGTTTTATGCTTGCTGTTCAACTGTTGGAACTCTGGTGTGTTGGGTTAATGGGAATATTACTGCATGCTGTTACAACTAATTTGGAATGCTGTTGGCTGTTACTAACCCATATTGTCATTAAATTCTCCTAAACACAGAACGTATGGGAAGGCCGGTCCTAGCTGACCCACCTGTCCCACCTCAGCTGGCGATGGCACCTGGCACAAGCAGGTCTGGTGCCCAGCCTGGGGCCTCCTCCTCCATTGGCCCTGTGCCATCTTCTGGTGGAAGCACTGCAGGGGATGGGGCTTTTCCCCCCTGCAAGCGTGGTCGAAGGATGGCTACCTATCACCCTCCGAATGGTCTGGACTGTGGTGCGTAGCGAGATCGAGCATTCAGTAGCTGATCCTCTATGAAATCCCGAGGCAAGAGTGGCGTGACTCACGGGTGAGCCTGCCCCTCCTACACAGCCCCCAGCACAGCCACCCTCCGGGCTGTGAAGGTGCAGTGGTGACTGCCCATGGGTGGGGATCTCAGCTCCACTGTTGCCATCTGTGGGCTCATGGGCTTGCGATTTCCAAACATCCTTCCCCGTTAATGGTGTTCACCCACCCCATGTGTCATATTCCACCCCTGTATGCATCTTGTTTGTCTTGTCTGTTTACTTCCCCAACCTACCTCCCAAAATATACCTACTTCCCCTACCCCACATTCCACTCTCACCTGAAAAAAAAAAAAAATGGGCAATCTGCTCCCACAAAAACGTTATGCCCCATACATAGCTGCCCATTTTGCACAAATGTCCACTGGAAACAGAAACTGAAATTCAATTGGCAGTACAACATACTTCGTTGTCCTCACCCTTCTCAAAGGGGTGGAAGGTTTCAAATCTCCCTCCAAATTACTAGTATATGCACAGCTGTTGCTGTTAAAGAAATGGGAAGCTATGGACCTTCCCTACATCCATCCTGCACATCCCTAGTTGTTTTCCTTACTGTCTTACCCTCTGTGTGCCCCTTTTTCACCACTTTTCTATCTCCCCGTTTTCTTTTCTTTTAATGAAATTAGCACGGGGGTTAGTGGGAGTAAGCACTTTTAAGCAGTCGTTAGCGGGTTTGCGCAAGTGCGTGCATGTGTGCGCTTAGTTAAGTATTACTAAGCATTTCGCAAACCCACGCAAACCCACTTACAACTGCTTAAAAGTGCCTTAGTCAACCTGCATGTGAGGGCCCCTGCTCTGCTCATCAGCAAAATAAAACACCACTGTCTGTCTCGAACCCCGGACCTTGGATACACCAAACTGCATGAAGTACCACTAAGCCACAGTAGATATATATATATATATATAGCAGGTTGTTGCTGAAATATATATATATCATGCATCAGAATGAGTGAATGTAAAGGAAAGATAGAAATGCCATAACACAAAACCTGTTCTGTGGAACTTTACCAGCAGTTGTTGTGGAATTGCATTACATGACTGTGATAACAGAACCAGCCATTCTAGCAGTAAATAATGTTACAGCAGCACTTTACAACCCCACACAGTATCATAGCAGGACAATCCCCACCCAAACGTACATAATACCTGTGTGTTCAGGGTCCAGCAAGGATGTAGGTAGGCATGCTCAGTACTGGAATTGTCCAGTTTTCATGAGCATCGTGTGATAATGTCAACAAAAAAAAGCACAAACTGTGCAGAAGTGAGTACATTAATATCCACAGTATAGCATTTCCTAAAGGAGTTCATGTGCCAAATGAAAACATCTCAATAACTACATATCTATGGCAGCTAATTGTATACGTAGAAAAGAAACTACATACTCCCATGTATCTTGTGTTAGCATTTGTAGGAGTGATTACAATTCTACACTGTCAACTGTGCACTGGAAGTGGCAACATTCAGGTCTGAGTACAACATTCAAATCACTGGCTACACCCCTAGTAACAGTTAGAAAAAGTATACCAACCTTCTGACTTACACAACGGTGTCCACATCAATCAAGCATGGTCCTCACTTTGGAAATCTGAAAGGACTACTACTACCTGACTTAGCAATTTATAGCACTGGGTTGCTATGACAGTGAGTACTGCAAGTACCACACAGCAGGCTGCATGCAATTGCAAAATGGTGGTGACCAATTGGTACAGAGGCCATCACATGCACATGTGCAGATACCTATAAAAGCAGTCTGTACTTGCTGTCCACACATGCAATCATTCCATTGCATGTATGGAGGGAGAGAGAGAGAGAGATACATGCAGAGGCAGACACCAGCTGCAGCAGAAATAAAGAAAAAGGATCCAAAGAAAATATATTGAAATAAAAAGTAATATATTGAAAAAAAAAGATAACAAAAAGAATATATTGAAAACAAAATAACATACTGAAAATAAAAAAAATTATATTGAAAAAAATATTGAAAAAAATATATTGAAAAAATATATTGAAAAAATATATATTTAAAAAAATATATTGAAATAAAAAATATATTGAAAAGTAAATAATATATTGAAAAGAAAAAGTATATTGAAAAACAAAGATACCTTGAAAAATTAATTCAAGATATACAACAACAAATACGAACACATGCAAAGGAAAGGTATGTAACAGCTATGTATTTACTGGAATGTAGTAGATGTTTATGAAGGGTACTCTACATAGTTTCAATCATCCATATGTGGCAGCAGTACGTATCAATGCACAGATGCCCTGCATAACTACTGGCATGGAGAAATGAGTGTGTAGCTGTGTGCAGTGGGATGTGACTGTGACATATGTAGTTCAGCATTAAATGTCAAACATCTGATCCATGTTATCTGTGTTCTGTACAGTAGTGTGTACAATGTCTGTCTGGGGGAGTAGCCCATACCGTTATGTAAATGGATGTGACAGAATAACAAATGCATGATAGCCATATTAACGTGCAGCTTAGTATTGGCAACAGCTGTACCAGGCTAGTATGCTAACCTAGCATTTGCAGCTATATATGAACCCTCTAATATTAATGTGTGCTCACATGTGACATCTGTTCATGCTGCAGTAAGGCCCAACAGGTCAGCCGTGAGGTACACAAACTTACAACATTGTGTACCTTGTGTGTGTATGGCACACACATATGGAGAGATCTGTCTGTGTCAGATATATTAGCATCTGTACATGTGCATAGAGCAAGGGACATACTGCAACTGTTTGTGAAGGGTGGACATATATATGTTGTTGAAGGTTGTTATGTGCATATTTCTATGCAAGTTGTAGTGTGTGGCAAACAAGGCAGCATACAGTGCTGGTATATGACATGTGGTGGTTAAACGCTGCGGGTATGATACGTCAGGTCTGCAGTGATGCAGCCAGTGAAGCCTGCTAAAGCTGTATGAGCTGATAACACCTTCAATGCATTCTGCACAACACTGTGCAACATTATGACATAACTGTATACCTCACAACCTTTGCATAATTGATATCCTCACCATGAAAGATGGACTGTATATGTGCCTATATGTATCTCTATATGTACACCAATGGATGTTTATGTGTATGTGTGTGTGTGTATATATATATATATATATATATATATATATATATATATATATATCTATATATATATATATATATATATATATATATATATATATATATATACATACACATAAATGTAGAGAGAGACAGAGAGAGACAGGGTCATATTTACTGCAACAGATGCCTGGTGACAATGCCATGGACTCATGCTCAATGTTGACACTGCATTGGCATCCCTTCTTGCCAAAACTCTGTACCCATTAACTACCACATAGGTGGTAGTCTACTTAACACCAAAGGTGTGATAAGAGACCATGGGATATTGGTGGACAGTAGTCTCCCCTCTGATGATTACAGTGCCACACTAGTCATGTCATCTGTCTATGTGGCACACACCATCACAAAAGGTGTGTCATCCAGGGAAATATAGGTGAGAGTTCCCCTCTACTCATCACACATAAAGCCCATTATAGAGTATAATGCCCCATGTGGTATGTACCTCACAAGACATCTACAGCAACTGGAAATGACACAGACATACCTCACAAAGAGTAATACTGGCCTCAAACAGATGCCCTATGCAGACAGTCCCACAAAACCACAACTAGACTGTGTCGCATACTGCCTACCCAGAGGTGACCTCTGCCTAACATACTAAGCTATGTCAAACCCAGTGCTGTTGGACATGCTCCACGTAAACAGATCACAATCCCTACGAGCTACATGCTCTAGTGACCCAAACCTTTTGACCACAATAAACAGCACATGCTGGAGGGATAGATTCCTTTCTCAGATACATCCCATACTCTGGAACAAACCAACTATCCATAGCAAACAAAGCTCCTAATTAGCAGTCATCATAAATATTCCTGAAGATTGTATGGGAGATAGTGAATACACCCAGGCAATCACCTCTGAGTCTCTGTTTGACAGGGCCACGTGAAATGTAATTATCTGTATGTCAAAGGCAAGGGTAGTGTATGGCTAGACTTCTATAGGCCCTTGGGCCAATAGCCTCTTACCTACCTATGAAGTGATACACAACCACATGTTCTTGTTGCAATAATTGCTATGTGAGGTTGACTGAGTGTGATGGTGAATGTGTTGGTGAGTGGGTCAGAGTTCGGTATATGTGTGATAGCTTAGTGGGAAACTGTTTCTGTCATGGTATTATGTGTCCTAGCTGTGATCCCAGTAAAAGATGTGTATGCAATTGCTAGGCAGAAAAAGCAGTATGCCATACATTCTGACATAGTCCCTTATTGTCGACTGGGGTGCCCCATTGTAGGCTAAAGCAGCACATGTATGCTTATTGAGTGTTACTGCTGGTGAATCCAACACCTGTATGAACTATAGTACTACCTGATGCTGTATACCTAAACAGCACAGTATGGTGTACGTCCACATTTATCGGAACCACTGTTTTGTGTGTTCCCTGTAGTCCTCACAGATTACATACCTCAGGCATAAGGTCTTGTAACTACTGACACACAGTACTGTAAGGTACACAGATAAAGGTCACCTGGGTTGCCATACCTTTGTGTCTAGTATGTATGTCTGATATGTGTGTGGGTATGCCTGTACCATGGCCTCAGTCATATGTGTGTTACAGGATATAACTGGGTATCTAGCAACATGTATAGTCTAGAATAGCAGTATGCCACCTATATTAACGAATGTGCACATATGTTAGGCAGGGGTCTGCCATCAACGACTAGTGTGGTATACTGTAATACTGCCACTGGACTTTACAATCATTGCAATGGATTACATATTTCATGATGCATTAGCTTGATATATACCTCCTGTGGCTAGGTGGTGCATTGTGTCGCATACAGTGTGCCATGTACTGTTATATAGTCTTACATACTGTTTTAACTTTGTTGCTGTGCAAAACATGGTTTGATGTATAGAGTGTGCCAGGCACTGTTAGACAGTTGTGGGTTGAGAACTGATATGTGGTATTGAAAGTGTGTATCTTCTGACAGCCAATAGGTTGCTATATATGGCAGTTAATTGATATCTGTACTTTAGAATATTACGTGTGCCACATGACTTGCTTACACATATTGTTTCATTGTCTTCCAGGGTAATGTCCCACCATCGTAATCCTGCCTATAGCACGGCGGAGGAAGAACAGATCACAGTGAGCCTGGTGTAGCGCTATGCCCTGCTGTTCTCCAGAACCAGCCAAGACCAGCATGAGTGGACTGCGCTGTGGCTAGATCTTGTCCGTAGGGTAAATGACATAGGCATGCATAACTGGACATATGAGCAGGTACGCCATCACTGCAGTCATTTAATTAGACATGTCTGGCAGCGTGCATCTGATAACCACAGACAACAGCTTGTCACAGGTGGGGGGTAGCCATCCGTTCCCCCCCTCACCAGAGTGGAGGAGCTGCTCCTGAGCCAGGTGACTCCTGGTTAACAACAACCACAACAAGTAAGATGTATCATCATGGAGGCCGGAGCCACCCAGCAAGTTGACATAGAGCATGCAGGTAACATGGCATAGCTCTAGACTACTGTTACCTCTATTGGTAGAGCATGCTTATGTGAGATATGTACTGTGTAGTTAGATGATATGGTGCCTAGTGTTGTGCAATATTAATAATTAGGAATATAATCTGCAGGCCTGTGACTGTCAACCATTGTACTACTGTAAGATTGCAAACACACAATAGCAATGCCACAGTTGTTGTCACTGACAACGTGTCTCATATCCTTGTAGGTCCCTCTGGTGTGACAGCAAGGCAGCCGACACATGCTGGTGAGTGTGTTCTACCTTTAATATTGCTAATTAAATGTGCATGTCATAGTTGAGGTGTAGGCCATGTACACGTAACACACCTACGCATAATGCATGCTGTGCATGTTTGCTGTGAGACTATGCACATCCTAGTAATGTGGGTAGCTGCCTAAAACACATACAATACACAGAGCATCCCACACATTTGTGGCAACACTGTAGTGGACATTGGATAGGCAGAATCGATACACATGATTACAATTATTTATATTTTGAAGGAAATTATTATCGACAAGTGAGTGGAGTTGCGATGGGGGCGGCTTGTGCCCCCATGTTTGCGAATTTTATCATGACCTATTGGGAACTTCATTACTTGTTTAACACACAATTCTACTCACATATTAGATTTTATTCAAGATTCCTGGACGATTTGTTTATCGTCTGGGATGGTGATCAAGCAGAGTTGAAGGCCTTTTTGGAGTATACTAATAACAGTATATGGTTTCTGAAATTCACACATGAGACTAATAGTGAGACTATTACTTACTTGGACATCAAGTTAACTTTTGATAAAGCAAATAGCACACTAAAATCTAACATCCATAGAAAATCCACCTTTTCAAATTCTTATTTGCACTTCGAAAACTGGCACCCTGACCATCAGAAAAAGGCCACAGTGAAGGGGCAGATGGTCAGGGCTGCAAGAATGGTCAGCCAGAAATCGCATTTTTTAGACGAAATACGTTTTATGATGTCTCTATTTATTAATCGGGGTTATCCCGAGGAATTATGTACTAATATTTACGAGGAAGTAAAATTCAAAGGAGAGACAGGGATATACAAAGCCATTTTCAATTGTGATAATAATATAGGTATACATGTGGGGAATGATACAAAAAATACATCTTATAATTCTAACACCATTCCTTTTTATATTACTACATTTAATGATATCTCTCACATTATCAAATCCATAATTAATAAGAACTGGAACTTGGTAAACACAGACAACAACCTGGGAAGACTTTTTCAAGGTAAAACTTCATATATCTTTAGAAAGGACTTGTCATTTAAAGAATTATTTGAATGGGGAACGCTTAATAGAACAGCTATTTCCAACAAACGGATTGATAATTTTAAATGTGGTAGGTGTTCCACATGTTCCCATGTTCTTAACACTGGTAGGAGTGTTAAGGCCAACCAACATAAAATAAAAATTTGTGAATATTTTAATTGTTACACTACGAATGTGGTTTACATTGCTATGTGCCAAAAATGTGACGCATTTTATGTCGGGAAAATGACTAGGCATATGAGGAATAGGATTAGGGAACATTTGCTGGACATTAAGAATTCCAAATCCACTAATGCATTGGCCAGACACATTGCACAATACACCAATCATTATTTTAAGTTTTTTGGTGTTATACATATTAATCATGATCCACAGGGTAAGATTATTGATTATGATTTAGATGCACAAGAATTGAGGATGCAAATATTGTTAAATGCTCACAATCAACCTGGCCTGAATGAATATTGTAGTATCAAGCCTATTTTGAGACTTAACAGCATTAAGGGCAAGTAAACATACATGTTTTAATGTTCCTCTTAATATAAATAGAAAATTACTTTTGACGTTGTTTTTGCGCATGTACATATTTTATTATTTATCATACATTTTATTAATTTAATACATAAATTATTTACATTTATTATCATTAAGTGTACATTAGTTAATGATTGTTTTAACTGCAAATTCAATGAATTGTGTGATGTGTTAACTAACATGTAATTTTGAATATAAACACATATATATATATATACTTTTATGTGACAACATTTTCTTTATATAGTGAATTAATATATTAGTAAGATTCATAAACAAATGCAATTCAATCATCGCACAACATTACGAATATAATTTGTTTTATTAGAAGTATTTTCATACATTACGACATAATAATATACTGTTTTTTACTCATAAATTATAAAACTACAACTATAATATTGTTTATATATTATATTTTATTTACATATACACATATATATATAATTAAACACATGCAAACAAAAGCATATACATAGAATTTTAATGTAAATATGTTTTAAAATATATTTGGCATCAATTTTGCACACTTGAATTATGATTCAATGTTTTACATTGCAATGCAATTCACAAACTGTATTTTTAATGTAAATTGATATTTAATTAACTGATTAGATAATGGGTAATTGATTTTGCAGTTACTATTTAAGTGGCTTAGTTTTTCTATTTGATGTATTTTGATGAAGTCTGTGGAGATGGACGAAACCTAGGTCAACGCCTGCTTTTGGAGTTTATTTTTATGAGAAATAAATGTTTTGGAGCGTTTATTGGCCTTTGGAGCGGTTATTCTACGTGGCTTGAGCTTGTGAAGTTGTGGTATTCATTGTTTATTTGAACACTTTGGTTGGTCATTTTTGGTACACACCACTACATTGACTGTGTTTCCCACTCCCTCGGAGCGGTAGAATCGATACACATGCACACAGCATACACATCTTTGCCATACGCAATACACCATAACATGCTACACATGGCATATTCAGGCACCCGCTGTAAGGTCACACTACACTATCCCAAACCTCATCCACACAGCACACATAATATACTTGAGGGGTAGATGCCTTACATGTGGCTGTGTGACACTCTTCAACACATAACACATTCGTGTTAGGCAATGCCCCCTATAGGGCACCTTACAAACCCATCTAACAACTGGCCATAAAATGGTGAATGTAGCCATGGTACTGCAGTTCAGGTACAGCATGCTATGTGCCAGTCTGGCACACATTAGTAGCCTTGAGTGGCCACATGATGCTGCATGATGATGGCTCATGGTACTACACACCATCCAGTTACAGTGGCCACAGTGCTACACATATCATGAATTGCTATGCATCTCAATGTTGTGTGTGTGCAAACATATGCACCTATACACAATATGCATAGCAATTACTATTTGTACAAAGTGACACACATATGTCTTGTAATGCTATTGAGTGTATAGGTCACATGACACACATTGTGTATGTGTGATGTTCCATGTTGCAGTTCTGTGGTAGCATGCCATGACATGGCTGGCACTGGCATGTCCACAATATGAAAAATAAATAAATAAATAAATAAAAATAGCCAGCAACAGGTTAACTGAGAGTAATAATAGAATTTAATGGTATTAAGACTTCATCAAACAGACCGGTTTCAGCCTGGATTTAACCTGGCCTTTTCAGTGTTTTTTTTTTTTTTTTTTACTGTACCCCACCATCACACGCTATTGAGTATGTTCGGGATTGCTGGTGGTGTGTGTGTGTGTGTGTGTGTGTGTGTGTGTGTGTGTGTGTGTGTGTGTGTGTGTGTGTGTGTGTATGTGTCTGTTTTAGTGAGGAGTGTATTTGTGTGCATGTGTCCATGTGTGCATGTGTTCATGTGTGCATGTGTTCATGTGTCCATGTGTTCACATGCGCATGTGTTCATGTTTCCATGTTTTGATGTGTGGATGTGTTCATGTGTGCATGTGTTCATGTGTGCATGTGTGCATGTGTGCCAACATCATGTACAGGTCGTAAAGTGCATTTCCTGTCTTCCTCTCACAGGTGCTGATTTTGGGCTGGTTCAATGCAGCAAAGAAACTGATGTTACTGAGCATAATAGTGATAATGATGATAGGTGTGTTGAGGCACAGGCATGCTTGCCAGGGACTGTCGTTGGGCCACCAATCGACAGTACACAAGTGTCCACCCCATCCATGCACACAGTCATGCTGCCAATACATCCATCACCAATGCCCTTAGCAGAAGGACAGCATACAGTCGGCATTGGCCAGGGCAGTGTGGTATCCATGGCACATGCATCCCAACACAGCAGCCATACCCAGATGTCTGGAAGGGTACCACATAGGCAGATGTCCAGGGGTTCTCATCGGAGCACTGCTGCTCATCATGCCACTGGCAGATGTGCCACAGGTCTTACAACCTCATGCATATTCCAGGCTGTCATGGAGGCACAGGCACATATGGAACGGTACACCAGACAGGGACTAAGAGCACAGAGGGCACATGACACCGCCGTAATAGACAGTATCCATGACCTAGGTGGTGCCATCCGTAATTACACTGAGGTCACTGATAGACATTGGGAAGAGACATTAGATGTCCTCTGCAATGTCATGTCCATGTGTCAGGGCAGTGCGGGATGGTTGAGTCATCGATGTGGATGTATGCCAGCAACATCAGCAGCTGGCAGTCGCCATGGACATCCCTCAAGCCACAGCCACTCCCATAGTGCCAGTACCATCCGCAGCAATGTTGGGGGTGGGCTGTCCATAGAATGTCCTAGAAGACCACGTGCACATGGCTCTGGACAGTCCCAGCAGGGACCTGGGTCCAGTGTACATCCATCTACCTCTGGGGATAGTACCCAGTCTGGCTTAGTATGTGATAGTGTCAGTAGCAGCCCTGCCAGGCACAGGTACCGTATCCGTGGCGAGAGACGGTGATCTGTAAAGCCTCAAAGGTACAGTCTGTGGCTGTCCCACAAATACCCATATATGGCAGCCACATGGTGGAACTGTGTGCATGCAGACACACACACACACACACATAATCCAGACACTTAGGGCTAGCACATACCCACACACATTACATCAACATTGGCCCATACCAGTATTCTTGCCCCCCCACACACACACACACACACACACACACACACACACACACACACACACACACACATACACGTCGATTGGATGGCTCACTGTAGGCATCTGGCAAACCAACAACACAATCTGTGCATATGATGAAACCTGTGCCCCCTCCTGTCATCTGTAACATCGATGCAGGAACAGGCTACCATGGTGCTGATGTACAGGGTGTCTTTATAGCAGTATAGCAATGTTAGCATGTTGTCAACAGTAGAGTGTAATGATATGCTTGAAGGTGTATCTGAGCAGGCATGATGCATTACAGCTATGATTGTCATTGTAGTGTTGTTTACACCAGTGTTAGTTCCAATTGTATATTATCCACCCACGTGCCACTTGGCTGATGTGTGCAGTATTGGCAGCATGTGTTAGAGAGTGGGCAGTATGTGTGGGATGTGTGTAGCACAAATTTTCAGGTGTACAGTTGTGAAAATGGTGGAGGTGCACTGTCTGCATGTACGTGCATAGTGGACACATGGGCAGGGTGACATGCTCTGTATTACACAGTAACACTCCATAGTTTCTATTGGTGGCCAGTATGCATTGTACTACACACATTTTGGAACCTGACTACACATGTGTGTATGACATGGTTTGACACTGTGCAGTGGGTGATACTGTTACTGTCATTGTTTTGCATTCTGGTAGTATACATGACTTCAACAGCCTGACCAAAACCAATCGTTAGATGATATCTTGACAACTGACACACAGACGTAGGACACACAGCAACATTTGGATCCTTCATGTACTATACTATGCCAGTAACCAGTGGTATTCACCTGCACCCATTACTGAGACCACTCCTGTTTGGCATATGGCTCTCTTAGGTACAAGCAATCACAGTAGGGATATGTCTTTCCACGTGTGCTAATGCATACTGTGGCCTATACTGCATTCTCCAGGTGACACAATCATCCTCCACAAGGGTATTATACAGACAGATACCTGTTGTCAAACCTATGCTGTAAAGCTATAGGCCAAACTAAGCATAGTCATCCACCTTTACGGAACATAGTATCCCCACAGTACCACATAGGTAGTAGCCACCAATATGATGAACAGGTACTGATTTGTACATGCAACCAAGTGTTACATCATCTCTCCTTTGATAATAACATTTTGAAAGGTATTTTGAAATCCCTTGGTGGATCGCATAAGCAATAAGGGGTCTGAATGCATATCCACAAAGGTTGTTGTACACCTGTAATGAATAGTCATCATTGACAGACTTTGCTGCATTTGAACAGGTCTGACATATACCTCGGCCATAAGCCTTCACTCACACATTTCAATAGAAACCATAATGAGTGTGTGTGACACGGATGACCTAGGCCAGGGATCACTGCAGTGGCTGGCCTTGTCACATGCATACAGATGTGACCTAAGGTCTGTGAAGCAGCAGCACAGTCTGGCAAAGATGACAGCTGTGTTCTTGGAGAAAGCAGGCTTCCCACACATGCAATCATTGAGGTAACATGTACGTATATGTATTTGCCACACAGCTAGCTCACATGTGCAATGCATACTGATATGTCATACAGTAGTAAAAGCAAAACCCACAGCACATTGATCAACAGTGTAACACACACATACAGCACACTCACTCACTAAATGCAGGATTCAAACCCCTATTTAACTACTTCATGATACTAGAGGAATACACATTAACATGACACGCTATACATATTACTGGGAGTTCTTTTTTCCACAGGTATATTTGTAGGATGGTGACATCATCAGACTTGACAAAGATTCATTTACCACTTTTAAGGTGTTTTACTACTCTCCTAAAAGGTTGCTCCTTCCCAAGGAGACCACACACACGCACACAGTTGTCAAGTGCAGGATTCAAACCCCTGCATAACTATGTTCATGATACTAGAGGAGTACGCATTAAAACAACATGCTATGCACATTACTGGGAGTTCGCTTTTCCACAGGTAAATTTGTAGGATGGTGACATCATCAGATTTGACAAAGATTAGTTTACCACTTTTAAGGTGTTTTACTACTCCCCTAAAAGGTTGCACCTTCCCAAGGAGACCACATACACACGCACACAGTTGTCAAGTGCAGGATTCAAACCCCTACCTAATTACTTCATGATACTAGAAGAGTACGCATTAACACAACACATGACACAGTGTTCTTTTTTCCACAGGTAAATTTGTAGAATGGTGACATCATCAGACTTGACAAATATTAGTTTACCACTTTTAAGGTGTTTTACTAGTCTTCTAAAAGGTTGCTTCTTCCCAAGGAGACCACACACAAACACACGCACACAGCTGTCAAGTGCAGGATTCAAACCCCTTCCTAACTACTTCATGATATTAAAAGAGTATGCAATAACATGACATGCTATACACATTACTGGGAGTATTCTTTTCCACAGGTATATTTGTAGGATGGTGACATCATCAGACTATAAAAAGTGGGTTACATTAGGTGACATTAGGTGGGCTACATTGAAGGAATGTCTAAACACTTTGGCCATGTGATCATCAAAGGGGAGTTTACTATCTACCTGTGTCCCCAGGGCCATAATGACTTTCTCCATACATACTGGATTACGACCTATGTGGTAATTTGTGTGCACTTTGTTTTACCCAAAGGGGATGACTATGCATTCTTTGGCATTCAGCTTGAGGACATTGTTTTGACACCAGGTATCTGTCTCTGTAAGACACATCTGGAGGATGTCTGTGTCAGCTGTACAGTCGATTACGGACCACAGTTACCATTCATCTGCAAACCTGTTCAGCCATACACCTCCCGTGCTTGCCTGTACCTCTGAGTAGTATCTACTGAACAGGTGGGGTCCCAGGACCAAGACCTGTGTGATGCCATTTGCGACTGACTTAGAGTTGGACATGTCACCCGCAACTCAGAACATGTGTGTTTGATCTGTGAGCCACTTGGCCACCCATCCTATTAATGTTCAAGTTGGTACGCTTGTCCATGATGACAGAGTGGGGAATGGTGTAGAAATTCCTTTGTGACGTCCAGTTGGGCTGTGTGGACTACTTTCACCTCTATCTATGTCCTGGTAACTGTTTGAAATAAGTTAACTAGGCTTAGGAGCCAGGATCTGCCTTTAACAAGGCAAAGTTGTGTAGAGTCCAATGTCTGGAGGTCTCCAATGTCTCAGTTTATGGGTTCCATGACAATTTGCTCAATAGCTCTGTAGACCAGGCTGAGTAGACATATTGGGCAATGGTTTCCAGGTTCTGTTGTGGCACCCCCTTTGTGGAGCTGGATGATTGTTAGTGTATGCCATTCTTTGGGTACATAGCCTGTGGTATGCTTGTGTCTTGACAGTGAATGTAGGTGAGTGTGTAGTTCCTTATGGGCCTAGTGTAAGACATAGCCTGGGACACCATCCAGTCACATTGATGCTGTGTTTTTAGCTTTCGTGAGGGCTGTCATTACCTGCATGTCCATGACGTCTGGAGCTCTGCATCCTTCTGTGATGGACACAGGCCCTTTTGAGGGTGATAAGGGGAGTTTACACTGAACTTGTCCCCCTGGATGTGGGCAATGAAAGTTGGTTTGGTGTATTTCTTTCCTTTTTTCAGTAGCTGACAGCATATTTGGAAGTTGACACCTAAATGTCTGGTATAGCTACTGAAGGCTTTGTGGTTGTTATTCTTACATTCCTTGGCTATTTGTCTTTGGAAACTGTCCTTGGATTATTTTATGAGCAATCATTGTTTCTTCCTGATAATGATCAGTGATGGCTTTCCTTTAGTGAAGTTGGCTCTATCATGTGTTCGTTTCCTCCTTCTGTTGTCTAGCTTATTTATGGCCAACAACCACCTGATTGTTGTCCTATTTTTGGAGGAGTGCATTTTGGTTTTATTTGTGGTGTCTCATTCCATGCATCCCTGTAGATGCTCATAGGATGCACTTGTAAATGATTCTGCAGATTGTATACCATTATCCTATAGCAAGAGGTCTTTGGAACGTTCTACTTTGGTCTTGGGAAGTGTGCAGTTTGCTTTTGCTAATGTCTTCACAGTGGTTTCATTGACTGGGTGGGGGTGGGTGGGATGTAGATGTCCAGTGTGATTACTTAATGATCTGATATTACCAGCGAGGGGTTTATCTCTGTTGTGGAATACTGGTACCCCATGTTGGTGATGATCATGTCCAGTATGTTGTCACCTCTAGTGGGCGTGGTGACCAGCTGTTTTTAAACTATAGGAAACATTGGGCAAAAGACGTTGTGCACGAGTAATTCCACCGGTCAATATTTGGGTAGTTGTAATCTCCTCATATAATGGTGTTTGATAGGACCTTTATATTTTCCACTGTTCTCCGGAATACTGAGTGAGGTTCCTGAGACAAGGTACGTGATCTGTAGCAGGCTACAGTCTGATGGGCAGCTTTGCCCAATGTTAGTTGCACTTGCATGGTCTCCAAGGCCTCATGCTGTGCCACTAACCTGAAGGTGTGGGTAGCCATAAGGTAAATGGATACACCCCTTCCTTTTGTATTTCACTCATGGTTTTGGGTCTGAAGGTCAGAGGGATTGTGAGTGTTTTACATGGAGCATATCCAACAGCTCTGTGTTTGACATAGCTTTGTATGTTAGGCAGTGAACAACTCTGAGTAGGCGATATGCAAGGGAGTAGGGATGGAGCATTTTGAGATGGTCTGTGTATGGTATGTATTTCAGGCCACTAATGCTCTTTGTGAGGTATTGCTGCTGGCTTTCCAGATGTTGTAGTTGACTTGTGAAGTACATAGCAACAGTGGCGTTGTACTCTATTATAGTTCTAGTGAGTGATGAGTAGAGGGGAACAATGTCCTCTTCTATTCTGCATGAGACACATTTTGTGATGAGGTGTGCCACATAGGAGGGTTTCCTGACTACTGTGGGAATGTGATTATCACAGTTGTATCCACTGTCCACCTGTGACCCAAGGTCTCTTGTCACATTTTCAGTGTGAAGTATACTACCACCTATGTTGCAGTTCTTGGCTACAGAGCTTTTAACAAAGGGGATGACAATGCACCTTTTGGCATTGAGCTAGAGCCCATGGCTTTGACAACAGCCATCTGTCTCAGTGAGGCCATTTTGTAGGATGTCCACATCTTTAGTGTTTACAATTATGGCTCCTAGTTTGCAGTCCTCTGGAAATTTCAGCATCCACAGACCTTCCATATTAATGTTTACTTCAGGGAAGTAGATACTAGACAGCCTGGGAAGTTATCTGGTCCCATGGCTGCTGTGATGCTGGCTTTGGAGAGTGTTTTTTACCTGTGCAGCTGTGATGACAGCAACTCTGCAGTCTTCCATTATAGAGATGTGCTCTTTCATGGGTGAGAGGGGGGTAAAGTTAACACTGATCTTATCTGCCAGGATGTTAGCAATATCAGTTGGCTCTGTACATTTAGTGCCATTGAGCTGTAACGCAGAACAGATCTGAGTGTAACCATGACATGGACCTGTCTGTTGGGCAGAGATCTCCTGAGTAGACAGTATGCAACAGAGTACAGATTGGGTTATATTCAGTCTTGTTGCATGGGGCAACTGTTTGAAGCCAGTAATCCTCTTGTTAGGGTACATCAGTGGTCTTTCTGGCTGCTGAACGTGTCTAGTCAGATTCATCGCAAGTGTGTTGTGGTACTCTCTGACGGGTCTGACGACTGATGAGTACTGGGAACCTCCTTTGACCTACATGCACAGACCTTGGCAGTTTGTGTGAACACATAGCATGATTTTACGACCACTTTGTGAATGTGTTTCTGGAAGTAGAGATGACTATCCACATTTGTCCATAGATCCCTTATTATCACATCCATATTTAGCCTAAGTGTGTGAGCATGCCCAGCATGACCTTTCAGTGTGATGCTGAATGAAATCCACTTCATTTGTTGGAGTGTGTGGGCATGCCCAGTATAGACATTTATACTATATGTGTATGGAAAATCGAGTTGTATTTTCACAGCAGGGCTCACCTTTGTGTCATAGATCAACAGGGATCATGCTGTGCCTGCAGGGCTTTCATGAGACACTTTGCATAGACTTCTCAGCATTTCTACATACAGGGGGGACAGCTATTCTTTGTACATTTCTACTCAGAGGCACACCTGATTGTTACTGTGGGTGTACATAGGATGTGGGTTTCACCTGACACTTATACACATTTGCTATGCCTGTACTGCTATGTACAGGACACCATTTCAGTCTGTACTGTTGCCTATCCTACTGGCTTGAGGCATACTACTGTACTACAGATCTTAGCATCCGATGTCACGTATATTAGATTGCGACTTCATAGCCTACACAACCCACATCACACCGCCTGGCCTGATGTTCTCTGTCTACATAGACGTGTGGGGGTGGTTACCCATTTGCCTCTTTAGGGTCATGATACAGCATTTCTTTGGGTTTGCAAGTGCACAATTGTCCTGCTGTGTCTGTGCCACTGAAATTCTACCATGGCTTAGTGTTTCAGTACTATGACTACAGTGCACAGTATCCTGGATTTGAGCCCTGTCATTCCTTTTTATTTTCAAGCTGGGCAGAACAGACTGCTTAAGGAACAGTAAAGCAGATATGAGCATGTTTAACTGACTTTGCTCAACTTTGCCCAACCTTGCTCAACGTTGCCCGACGTTGCGCTAGTTAGCATGAGCAATTTTGTTTACATATACTAGATATTGGTAAAAGCTGCTTAGCACTGCTTTATATTGCTTAAAACATGGCAATCATGCCTCAGGTGGTGCTGTAGGGCTGCCTATGTCGGATGCACATAGTACACTCCCTATACATGTTTGGAAACAGGTAGTGTCAAGTTAGGCATCCCTTTTATTTTATGTGCGAGTCAGAGGGAGCTATCATTTCCAGGGTTCCTACTGAGCCAGTGTATGTGCTATGCGTTGCCTCTTTGCCAAGGCCAAGGCATACTGGGCACACCTCCTTCTGCCTACTGGGGCAGACTCAGGTTGTTCCTCTTTCGAGTCACACTGTGCCTGTGCAGGCCTTCTCAATGGTGGGGGGCTGTTTGGCCCTGCCCCATGCTGTTCCTGCTGCAGCTGTTTTCGCAGGATCATATTGTGTAGCATGGCACATACCATGACAATTTGGGTACATGTAGCTGGTGAGTACTTCAAGGCTCCCCCAGATGTGTTCAGGCACTGGAACCATGACTTGATCATCCCAAACACATGCTCAATTACATTTCCTGTTTACGCGTGTGCCTCATTATGGAATTCTTGTTCAGGTGTGTGTGCATTTCTGATGGGTGTCATCAGCCACGGCTCAAGTGCGTATCCAGCATCCCCTACTACGTGACCGTCAGGGATGTCCCCATTGGCAAATGTCTGGCACAGCTGCGACAGATGCCAGATGTGGGAATCATGGTAGCTTCCAGGGCAGCCAGCACACACATTCAGAATTATGCCCTGGGCATCACACACGACCTGGCAGTTGATGGAGTGGAAGCCCTTGCAGTTGATGTAGGCCCTACCCCGCTCACCAGCTGGTGCTTTGATGTGTATGTGCGTGCAGTCAATTGCACCCACTACCTCAGGGTATTCCGCTATTTGATGGAAGAGACGCATATTGCTGGCCAATACCTCACAGGAATTGGGGAAATATACATCATCACCGTCATGTGCTGACATGGCATTCAGGAACTGGTGCAGTACCCTGGATGCTGATGCCTGTGAAATCCCCATCATATCACCAGTTGGTCTCTGGAAGGTACCTGTTGTTAGTATTCTTAGGCCAACACATACCTTGGTTTCCACTGGGATGTGTTTCCCACTGTTGGTTCTGCGTGTGAGGCATCCCCTGCACAGCTCAACAATTTGCTGCAGGAGCTCTCTGTCCACTCTATAGCACTCCACTATCTCCAGCTCATGTAGCCCCTGGTAGGTTACCCTGGGTCTGTACACTCTTCTCTGTCTTCTCACTGTGGATTGCTCAGCAGCATTCGCAATGGCATCACACTCAGCATCTTGCACATGTCACCTTATAATAGCAATGGCAGCCCCGAACATTTTTTGTCTCAGTTAAGCTTTTTAAGTTTTCACTTCTCTTTGTAGACTGCAATGTTGCAGTGTTTCTGAAAAACACATGGCGGAATGTTGTTTGCAGAGTTTTAAGTGCTGGGCTGGGCTGGGATAGTGTACTGCCTGTGTAATTGCTTCATTCTGATTGATTTCACTTGGCAGTTCTGCTAGTTATCCTTGGTTAACTTCCTACTACTTCTTTTCCTTCCTTTTCCCATTTCTTTTTCCACAGGGGCCAGTGCCGTGCAAACAAGTGCAAACACGTGCACACACACGCACACAGCCTTACACAGGCTTACACGGCCTTACACAGGCTTAGATGGGTGCACATTCGTGCATACAGGCTTAGACAGACTTACACAGGCTTAAACGGGTGCACACATGTGCACAAAGGCTTAGACGGGTTTACAGTCGCGCACACGCGTGCACACAGTGTAAGCATCTTTGCAAGAAACTTTGGTGATATCCACGGTGCACACCTTCAGTTTCTGGGTTTCAGTTAAGTCAACTGTAGACACGCCTCTTCCAGTCCTGAGTAACTCACAGCAAGCACTGGCCACTCTGCTCCAATAAGCTTACAGTCTTTTTGATACATATCCCCTCTTGATGTCATCTATCTTCTACTTTGTTACTCCCCTAATCCTACTCTTACACTCTAGGGACATGGTTCATATGGCAGGGAAAATTGGGATTCACTATCCTTATACTAATATGCATAGGATTGCCTACTAATGCTTGGTTACATCTCTCAGACTGAGCTTCCCCCCTTAGCAACCACTACTCAGTAGCCATGTTGTCTTCAGCCTGCCATTCACCTGCATGGCAAATGAATATTTTGAATAACATCCCTATTTTTGGCTTTTATTTTTTGTTTTTTGGGTTTTTTGAGTGCCACATGTTTGCGCGGTGCTGCGCTTAAACATTGGAGATCAAGGAAAAAAAAATATTTTTTATTATTTTGCAACAGATGAAAATGCCAATGGCTGTATATTTGGCCATTGGCATGCTTCCTCAATTGGATGCATCCTTTATTTGGAGCTGTCATAGCTCCATTTTGCTATTTGCAGAAGGGTACTCAGTTGCCAACAGAGTACATTTCTGCGAATAACACTACTCTTACTCGGACAGGTTAGTGTTTCCTGGATCGCAAATTTACCTCATTTGCATAGCTTTCAGCAGCAAATGAGGTAATTTGCATAGACTAACACTGCCCGTTCAAGAGTTGTTTTAGGAGCTCTCTTGCATGCCCCTGCCGGCTGTTCCTGGATCGCTCGGCAGACATGTTGGCTGGCTGGAGTCTTACTCTACTCTTAGACTCCGTGCAAGCCTTTGTGAATCTGGCCCACAGAGTAAAACATGTAGCCATCTTTATATAAGAGCTAAGAAAAGACCAATTAACAATTTGAAATAAAAGTAACTATACAAAAGCAAAAGGCTGCTTCAGCATTTTATTTTCATGTGTTAACCATAGTACACTGATCTAGAAGAATATTCTTCAAACACTGTAACAATTACAAAAAAACAAACAAAAAAATCACATACCAGTAGCATCACATAACACTGAAGTGTGGAGGAAGTATTATAAAATATGTATATCCTGTTCTGTTTTGTTACCTTGTTGCTAAGGGAACATGCTACAAATGAAATGCGGTACTTGAAAATCTACTGTTGCCTTAAAGAACCAGAAATACTAACAAAAAATAGGGTGGTACAATGCCAATGGACAACATGGCTGATATCAGCATTTTTTCTAATGAACATGAATAGTGAACATCAATTGATAGAGCTGATTTCACGATTGTGATCCTCCAATTCCCCCAGAGCTATTGGCCACCACACTGCAGATGCGCAGTGAACATATGTTACTCCTCAGTACCTTAAAGTGCATGAAAAGGCAGCTGCAGCACTCCTTCTACAGTGCAGAATCACTCCACGTACACTGCAGTAGGCCCAGGGATTCTGCACAGATTCCCTGTCCAATTCTCTTTCCCTGAAAGAACAGCCACAAACACCAAACAAGCATCCGAAATACAATCAAGGCCCCAACCACGCAACAAGAGACACTCCGGCCAACTGATCCCCATGCTCTCAACAGAAAACCCAAAAATAGGACAGATCCAAAACATAGCTTCCTTTAACCTAAGATGTTGGAAAAATAGAAAGAGCTGAGCCAGCCTGCATATCTGAAGGACACGAAGTCTAAACTGGAATGACCGTCACCATGAAAATAGCAAGAGTTGCGCTAACATACATCTCTTAAAGACATGATATCCAAAACAAAACCACTGTAACCATGAGAAATAAGACAAATCCATGAGGAAGAGAAGAAATAAAAGTACTTTATTATAATATGAAACACATATTGAAGGACTATAGTACACATAGTGAAGGACTATAGTATCTCCATGAGGAATCAAAGCACATCAGCCAAAATCATCTAAAAGGAAACCAAAAACCCACAACAGAAAATTACACCTCTCAGCAGCATTACACCTCCCCCCTTTATTTCAGCTCACCATTCAAATCTACCACACCAAAGCACTCCAGGCTAACTTCTACCAACATACCACTGCTCCGATTTAAACAACCTGGTCTCTCACCATCCATTTACCTCCACAAAACAAAACAGCAGTAATGTGCTATAGCCTTAATTGCTGTAGTGACACTCAAAACATGGAAACAAAATGCACAACTACATAACTACCCCTTCTTTCAACCAGCACAACGACTGTCTTAGGTATACTCCCTGATTTTCAAGGAGGAAATAAGGAAAATCGACTAGGTCGCTGACTTACCTTACTACCAGCCGAACAACTATTATCCCACAGTCCTTTGCCCCCAACTACTAGGAGAAGAGTGTTTATTTATTTATGTATTTATTTATTTTTTTGATAAAGACCCCTTCCCCCATCCTTGCTAGTTGCTTTCCTCTGCCTATTTGCCTTTTCTTCAGCTCTGGCTTATATCAAAGCCCTCCCACAGCTAGACATTCTGCAAAATTTGTACAGTTGAGCAGCGTGCACTCAACCTCACTGGCATCAGCTGCAACAAAAGAAAACAACGGCTTTACCTATTGCATTTCCTTTGGCTCTGGCTTATCTCTAAGCCCCCCCCCCCCCCAGTTGGACATTCTGCACAATCTGTACCGTTGAGAGGCATGCACTCAACTTCACTGTCAACAGCCTCAACAAAAGGAAACACCTACCTCACCTGTTGCAAACTATGTCATTTTCCTTTTTTTTTTTATTTTTATACTTTTCAACCTACCAAAGCTGCTTACTCGCAAACATGTCATCTTTCTCCACCCAGCATCTGCTTCCATAGGAAATGAAAAGCTCTCCCCAGGTTGAAGAGAAAAAAAAATGTTTTAATATGTCATTACTATTCACCTCCTCCATGTATGCCATGTGCATCAGAAAGCCTACCTGTCCAGCAAATTACCTATAGGTCATCTCAGATGTAAACTTATAGATAGCAAGTTCACTCCAACATGTGATTCCCTACCTAGTTACACTTGCATAAACCCCTTAAGCCCCTCCCTACTCTTACCTCATTTCCTTTCAATCATCCCTCATTCCCATTTAACACTTTCCTCCCCCTACCTTCTTAAATTTCACTAATATATCTATCTATCCCCACTCTGAAGATGCCCCTGGACAAATTGGTTTGGGTTTTGTTGATGTCTATTAACCGCCTGACAGTTTCATACAGGAATGGGCATGGCCTGCATGACTGACAAGCCAGAAGCCGGTGACAGAATATTCTAATATGACATGATTGACTAGGAATGCAGATTTGCTAGTAACATCATGCATACATTTCTTTGCGATCCGTGTATTCGTCACTAGTTTACAAATAACTGTTGTATTTTCCTTAAGCAGACCATTAATACATATGCTGCAAATCTACAAGGCAAATATCACTGCACAGGTTATGAGATTTTGACAATTGCACAGTGTTATAAATGTACGCTATATAAACGCAAAAACTTAATGCCTCTAGGCACAACACAAAAGCATTAAGGTGCATTTGGTGCTGTCTAAATGTATAACTAAATCAACATATGGTATGCATTCACTAAACTTTCTTCACAGACTCCAGAGATTCCCCTTTAAAAGTTAACCGGCAGGGCAAGACAGTTAAAATAGCTGACATACACTGAGGGTTGATGGATTTAAATTCAGGTTCCAGGTGTAGCATTTCAGCTTTGTTATGTCACTTCAGCTAAAAATGACTTAACTGCAGAAGGTACCTATTCATCCACAAGCTATACTACTTGATGATGATATATGCAGGTTCAAGGGCTCTATAAAAATATAATGCCATAGTTTCCAGTATGAAACTGTCTGCAAATCATTAAAGTAAGACAATGTTAAAAATGATCTTTTTGGCATTAATTTCTATACCAATGACATCACATGCATTAAACAAACAAAAGTGATGCACAACAGCAGAACAAGTGAACTAACTAAATGTACAAGATATTTTGTTTAATGCTAAGTACTGTGCCCATCTAAGTATAAACATCTCAAAGTCATTATAGGCCCAATCAAAGAAGGCAGAATACATACAGATTAGCTGGAATGAATATTGGACAATATGCATCCAAAAAGGGATAACAGTATGACAAGGTATGGACTTTCTAATAGCACCACCAGTGAGTCAATACCCTGACATTTCAGCTCAACATCTGAGCCCCAAGCAACCCCAATCCAAGAAGCTGAACAAAGTCAAAAACAGTGACAAATGTAACTGGAAATAACAAACAATTTCAAGGGATCGGAGTAATTCATCTTTCTGCATCTGCCTGTGCTACTTTCAGAAGTTGAAAATAATTTATATGGCACCATGCCATGGTCAAGCCAAGAGAAAACCTGAACTATTGCAGTTAGGAGATACATCTTAAAGCCTTTTGTCCATCTATATGACAGATTAAATGCCAGAGTAATTGCTCCACCCCCTTACATTTCTATCATTATTTTTTGGCTTTAATTCAAATATGAGTTCACTTAGTAATCCATGGTTATACCTTAAGTACTCAACTATTGTGATGCACTGACTTTATTTGCAATAGAGTCTGCTCCACATGCCTCCAGTACTACCTGTTTGTAGTTGGCAGTGGTACATACGGGAGTGTAATGGCTGCAAGCTTAAATAAATAAATACAGAAATATGGCATCGTAACGGCTGCACTCCGTTACTTTGATTTCAGTTGCTTTACATGAAATTTTTAGAATGCTTTAAATTACTTTCATTGCATTCTCAGCAACTGCCTCATAACAGTTTCATTAGGGTGCTGTTTGAAGGTACAGATTTGCCATATATTACAAACTTCTATATATATTACATATCTACTATGTATTTTTATACTGTTCCATTGCTGAATGTCCAGCTTCACTATACAATGAATATTTATGCGGACCACAACCTGAATGCATAAATAATCATGAGTGTTCATTGACGTTGAAGTGATCCTGGGTGTTAGGCAGGGTTTGGGCAGGGCTTGCTACTGTGCATCTGGGGGTTAATAGACATCAACAGAACCTAGGTTTGTTACCAAACCTCATTTGTTATTTGTTATTTGTTATTTGTCATTTGATAGTTTGCAGTTAGAAAGTCAATTTAGCATTGTGCTTGCTTCCCTGTTGTAATGTAGCTGAGCCAGTTTATTACCGGGTAATTTAAATCATCCAAGACAAATACATTAATGTTTATAGGTATAGCAACTAGGACATTGAGCTAGCTATTCTGATCCAAGGAGCTCACGCTGAATTTTTTGCAGCTGAGTATGAAGTTGTAGTTAGCCATATGTTCTGAGTTAGGATTAGCTAGATGGGAATATTTGGGAGACTCATTCTGCCTAAAAAAGAGGTACTACAAAGGCAGCAAACACCTTAACCAGTATACAGAATTCTTGCAAGAGATCATCCTTGCCAAAAGAAAAAAAATCTCAGCCACCTTGCCTCAGGCAGATACATACTGTTCTTTCCTCTAGGAGGACAAAAATTACTAATCGAAATTTTAAATCAAATTATCTTGAGTTTGAATCATGACATCATTCTACATGCTGGCAAGCTAGGGTTTACTCTGCCTCAAGAAAATGCAAAGCAAGGTCAGTCAGGTTCATTCATCCTGAAGTGGTCTAGTGCTGGGTCATCATTGCATTATTTTCCTGCTGCATCCTAAATCGTGGGTCCAAAAGATTAATGAAGATAGTTTCAGTGTGCCTGACAATACAGTCATTCATTACCAAAACATTAACTTAAGTGGTTGCAGATATGGAGCACCTTAAGGACTTTGGATCTCCTTGATGTGTGTGCAATATCTGCAGAAACTTGCAGTACTAGCACTGATGTAGTTATCTGGCCTGGTGACTAAGATTTCTTTTTCCTTTTTCTAAGTGCTTTAGTTTTTTGAAGCTTGCGGAGTGACTTCTTAATCACCACATAATATGTACTGTAAGTGTAGTGTTGGTGATTTTGTGTGTGCTGTTTACTGGGTGTGGCATATATTGAGAGGGTAACCTCCAGATTAAATAAGTACGTGTCTCTCTTTGGTTGTTATACACTGCCTCAATATGTCAAGTACAGTTATACTGTCAACACAGGGGAGGCTTGGACTGATGACTTGCATTTCCATTTTAGTCAGAAGAATGTCAAGATCAATTATAACTTAATCTACAGTGCAGCCACAGTCCACAGACCAGCTAAGAATTGTGTCATGGCATGAAGCACAGCTCAGTGCAGTACAATGAAGCTAAAACAATTAGCTGATTACCAAATATAGCTCAATACAGTGCAATGAAAGTAAAACAGATTGCTTATCATGAAACCTTCACTTAGCCAGATAATGCCCAGTGAGAGAATAGTCCAGCATGGTATACAGTGAGAGATGGATTACAGCAATGGAGACAAGAAATGTGAGCCACAGGATACATAAAAATGCAGCCATATGCAGATGACTACATACATGGAGCTACAATGCAAACAGGGCAGAATGATCATGAAATTAAAATAAATAGCTTAGTCTATGTGACAGAGAATTAAAAAAAACTGCTTAGTGCACGAGAAAGATCAGTACAAAGTACAACCAGAGTGCTAGAATTGTGCAAAAAGATAGAGCATGATAGTGCAATTAGATGAAGAATGTAGCAAGATAAATTCATGGCAGTACAATGTGTTGGACAGTGCTATGGGAAAGGATTCCATGTTATAAGGTACACACACAATAACTCACTGTTGGTGTGGAACATTGGTAGAAGGCACAGTACAATTCACCATGGGTTGCTTCAGTCCTATGCAACAAAAAGCAAGGGAAAAGCTGCACAGCACAGCAGAAATTACAGCAAACCAAAAACAAGCAACAGTAAGAAAAGACTTCCTGCGCTATCTAGTTAGCAAAGATAAATGCATAGAGCACTGAAATTTTCCCTTCTTTCACAAAAGGAAAAACTGGAAAAAAAAAGGAGTACCAGATGTAAAAGGAGGGTGCTGGGGAGATCCAATCAGTAGTCATGTCTATGTTCCAGTACTCAACTTATTCGGGGATGTAAAGTCAAGCAGCTCAACTCAACCTAAGGCAAAGATGTGCAACAAAGCAAAAACTAAAGCAAGCTATAATCAAGCAACAGCCAACATAAGACTTTCAGTGTAAGCTGACAACAAATAAATGATTGTTACACTTAGAAATTCAGCTTTTTTAACAAAGTAAAAAAATGTAAAAAAAAAAAAAACAGTTCTAAATGAAAAACAATCAAATGTAAAAGTCTTTGCTGGCTTAATAATAGGCACTTTCCTGTGGTTGGTGGGATCAGAGAAGCAGTCATTTCCAACAAAGAGATTTCTCACATAAGCAAACATCATACAATTCAGCTCAGCTCAAACTAGGACAAAGCCATGCAATTCAACAGAACTTAAAGCAAGCCAAAATGCAAGCTGTTACAGTACTGACTACCTCAAATAAGGCAAATAATGCTTGTAACACTAAACATTTCCTTTTTCCTCACAACAGAAAATTTGCAGAAAACATTCCAAACTTCAAATTATGGCAGGTAACACAAGTCAAAAGCTTTTTTTTTTTTTTAAATGGTAGATCTCAGTTTTTCATTGTTCTGTAGTCACATGTCCAAAGCATGTAGGCCTATTTACATTTTCGGTAAGCAACTCAATAAAATAGGTGACATACTTTTTAAAGTTTTTAAGTCTTTCAGCAGTGTTTTTCTATGATGCAAAGCCCAGCGGACTTTTAATGGGCATCCATTTTTTTCATTAGATTGTTTATGGTTTCCAGAGAAAAGCTGGATTAATGGAGATGGACTACCTTACTGTGATACAGAATTGTATTTTTTTAATGTAGATAATTATCTAATGCTTGATTCTGTTTAATCAATATGTATTACTGATGATAATGTGGCCACTCATTTTTCAAGCTGTCATACTTAGCAAGCATATCAGCTGTAGCAATTTGATAAGACAAGGTGGTCAAGTTTGGCCTTTTGGTGAACTGTCTGGCAGGATCATATGCAGCAAGCAGTGGGTGACATAATTCTATTAAATATATAATAATACTGTTTATTTCATTATGATTCATAGCAATGTTTATCGTGGGCAGGCATTTATGAGGAGCCAACTGACACTGTTCAGATAAATCAATTGTTAAGTCTTTGTGAACTCTAGTAAGCTAGTAAGATAAGTGGGACATATGTGCTTCTGAGCTGCATTCATTATATAATAGCCACTGAGTTGGTTGGGTAGTGCATGATATACAGTGATATTAGTGGTTTATTAATAATAAGTGTCTAGTCTACAATATATTTGAATCCAACTTAATGTCTTTTTTAGCAGAAGAGTATTACATTGCAGCAATCTAAATGCTATGCACTTACTGATTTCATCATTTTGGTAGTGCATTTCCAAATGGATAGTGAAGTCACTACTAAGAAGACTTGTACATTTTTCTTATAGACAAACCAGATTATTGTGGTAGCTACCAGACTGAATGTCGTATCTGGCTTAACATGAATGCAGCCAACTCTGAGGTACAGAGGTTGCTTCCTTTTACACACGGGGTTGTCTTGCAGGGTGGTATCTGGCACTATCAAGAATAAAACAGTAGCCCCCCCTCATTCTGATCTTTCGTTTTTAATTTCTCCAAGTCTTTTGTGTTTCTAATACCATGATGAGAATGGACCACATTCCTAAGTCAAAGTACGATTAAAGTTCATGAAATTAGTATTGTTTCACTCTTTGATGTCAGCCAAAAGTGCTCTTCGCAGCACCCACAATGTGCCCAGTAATGATACCTTTTGCAATTTGTATGGTGTTACATGGATTGGTAACATATCTAAATACGATTTCAAATTCTTTTTTATAAGACCAGTTGCTCCTACTACTATTGGAACTGTCTGGGTATCTTTCTTCCACATGGCTCTCATTTCTGCCTGCAGATTAAGGTAATTTATAACTTTGTATCTCTCTGTACACAAGATACTGTAGCCACTGGGTGTGGTTATTTCATAGGTTCATAGGTTCATAGCTTTATACTAGGCTATCTGCCCTAGGGCATTTATAAGCCTAGCCAGAGTGTGTTTGGCTTTCGCCACCCTTTTGGATTAGATGACTGTGCCTCTGTATAGTAGGTCACAGAGGGTAGCTATTTTAAGGTTAGTTTACTGTACCTCTGTCAAGCAGGGACACAGAAGAGATCCCAGGGGTAAACTTACGATCTCCCATCCACAAAATTTCTCTTGAAGAGGGTCAGTGAGGGGCTATGCCTAACATGGATTGGGATTTTGTTCCAGAGTGAGGGGAGCCTCTGGGATATGAATCTGTCCCTCCAGCATGCCCTATTTATTTCTGTGCTGAGGTTCAAGCCCATGGAGCATGTAGCTCTAAGGGATTTGGATTTCCTGAGGTGAAGCATGTCCATTAATTCTGGGTTGGATATGGCTTTATACGTCAGACACAGATCGCCTCTGAGTAGGCGGTATGCAACTGAGTAGAGCTGGAGTTTCTTTAGCCGAGCTGCATAGGGCATCTGTTTGAGCCCCTTGATCCTCTTGGTGAGGTACTTTTGGGGTCTTTCCAGTTGCTGCAGGTGTCAGGTAAGGTACATCCCAAATGGGGCATTGTATTCAATTATGGGCCTGATAAGTGATGAGTAGAGGGGCACAATGACCTCTCTTGATCTAGATGTGAATCCTTTCATGATAAGGTGGGCTATATAGAAGGTCTTTCTAACCACTTTGGCAACATGATTGTCAAAGGAGAGATTGCTATCTACTTGGGTCCCCAAGTCCCTAATTACTTCTTCCATACTTAATGGATTACCACCTATGTGATAATTTGTGGGCACTTTGTTTTTCCCAAAGGGGATGACTATGCACTTTTTGGCATTTAGCCTTAGGCCATGGCTCTGGCACCAGTTATCCGTCTCTGTGAGACCCTTTTGGAGGATGATTGTGTCAGCTGGAGAGTCGATTACAGCACCCAGTTTTCAGTCATCTGCGAACTTGGTCAGCCATAGTCCACCTGTGTTAGCCTGTACCTCTGAGAAATATATACCAAACAAGAGAAGTCCCAGGACTGAGCCTTGTGGGATGCCACTTGTAACTGGTTTAGAGTCTGACATGGCACCTGCTATTCTGACCATGTGGGTTCTATCCCTGAGCCAGTTTGCAACCCATCTTGTGACATAGGGTTTGATATTTAAGCTGGTGAGCTTATTTATGATGCCCGAGCAGGGTATTGTGTGGAAGGCTTTTACAAGGTCCAGGTAGGCTGTGTGGACTACCTTCCCTTCATCTATGGCTTTGGTAATTGTTTCAAAGAAGTCGACCAAGTTCAAGAGGCAAGATCTGCCCTTCACAAAGCCGAATTGGGTTGGATCCAGTGTTGGGAGGTTCCCAATGTCTTTTGTTTATGATTTCCATGATGATACGCTCCATAGCTTTGCAGACCAGGCTAGTCAGGCTTATAGGGCAATAGTTTCCGGGGTCTGTTGTGGCACCACCTTTGTGGGGTGGGACCACTGTTGCTCTACGCCATTCCTTGGGTACATATCCTGTAGTAAGGCTCAGACTGAAAAGTGACTTTATATGAAGGTTTAGTTCTTCTTGGAGCTCATGTAAGATGCAGCCTGGGACACCGTCTGGTCCCATTGATGCTGTGTTTTTTGCTTTGGAGAGGGCAGCTCTCACCTGTGCATCTGTGATCTCAGGAAGGCTACACTCTGTTGGGATAGACATTTGCTCTTTTGGGGGGGAAGGGGGGGGTTTGCACTGAACCTTTCTGCCAGGATGTTGGCAATGTCTGTGGGTCAGTGTATTTTTTGTCATTTTGCACTAACTCAGAGCATATCTGGGAATTGCCTCCCAGGTTTCTGACATAACTAAAGAATGCCTTGTGATTATTTTTAGTGTCTTGTGCAATTTTTCTTTCGAAGCTGGCCTTAGATGATTTTATGAGGGATCATAGTTTCTTGCTAGTACCGATCAGAGACACCTTCCCTTTTTGGGATTTTGCTCTATCATGTAGTAGCTTTCTCCTGCTGTTGTATAGCTTATTTATGGCCAAGGTCCACCAGACAGGTCTCCTGCCTTTGGAGGAGTGAGTCTTGGTTTTATTTGGGATAGCATGCTCCATGCATTCCTGTAGGTGTCCATAGAATGCTTTTGTAAAGGATTCTGCATTTTGGGCCGTATTTTCCACTGGCCCGGGGGTTTTGAAGGATTCCACCTCAGTTTTGAAAAGTATGAAGTTTGTTTTTGAGAAGTTCTTCACCGTGGTTTCCTTGGCTAGAGGTGGGGATGGAATATGGATGTCCAGTGAGATTAGTTTATGGTCTGATCTTACCAATGAGGGGTATACCTCTGGTGTGGAACATAGAGACCCCATGTTGGTGATGACCAGATCCAATATGTTTCCCCTCTTGTGGGAGTGGTGACCAGTTGTTCCATAGCATTTGAGTTTATAAATTCTAGGAACCGTTGGGCAAGAGTGTTTGGGTTTGAGTAGTTTTCCCAGTCAATGTTTGGGTAGTTGAAGTCTCCCAATATAATGGTGTTTGAAGAGACCTTCATATTCTCCAGTGTTCTCAGGAAAGCTGAGTGAGGTTCCTGTGTTTAGGAGGGTGGTCTGTAGCAGGCTACAAACTGAAAGGCAGTTTTGCGCACTGTTAGTTGCGCATGGATGGTCTCAGATGCTTCGTGCAGTGCCACTAACCTGGAGGTGTGGGTATCTTTGATAAATATGGATACTCCCCCTCCTTTTGTGGTTCGGTCCGAGTTTTGGGGCCAGAAAGCATGGTATGAAGTATAACCTGTTAGTGCTGAGGTGCTCTCGGGAGCCTTGAACTAGGTTTCTGTTACTGCACAGATATCGATATTCTCCATACTGAGGAGAGTCTTGAGTGGGTGCATCTTGAGGTTTAGACTTCTGGCATTGAGCAGCATTACCCTTAGTTTTTTTTTCTTTGTGTTGTCTATGGAGGTGGGTTTGTCTTTTGAGCCTTGCCTAAAAAAGGCACTATGGGGGAGACCCAGGGGTAACAGGTGCAAGCCATCCCTAGCGAAGCAACATGGCTTGTCGAGCATGTCATCCCAGGCTGACAGACACTGGATCCCCTTTGAATGACACCAATACTTTAGGCAATTGTTAAAATTGATCATTTTGTCTTTATACTGTGGCATCATTCTTGGTGAGGGTAAGATGCTACTCAAGGTCAGGGTCATACTGGCCTGGGCCACATGATCAGAAAGCTCCTCTATGTCTTTTTTCATGTAGTCCAGGGAGGTACGTCTCAGGTCATTCACACCAGCATGGACAATGACGGAGTCATATTTGTACTTGCTTTGGAGTGACCTGAGTGCTTGTGTTATGTGGCTGATCCTGGCACCCGACAGGCAGCTTACAGTGACCTTCTCCTTGTTCAGCCTGGTGAGTGGGACATCAGTCTGTCTAACAATAGAGTCACCTATTACAAGTGTATTTGGTGTGTTGTTTAGCCTTAAGGGCTGTGACTGTATGGCACACTGACTTTGTGAGCTATGTGCTATGTGGGTATTGTTTCATGGTAGGGGTTGCTTGGATGTCTGCTTTGGAGGTCTCTGCTGCTTAGGCAGATTTTTATTTAGAGCCACCGAGTATGTTTTTGTGTGTTTATGTGTTTAGTTTGCTGATGCAATAGGTCTATGTGAGACCAGATTTGTGGTGTGTGTGGTTGCCTTCTCCGCCTGACAGGCTGTGCCAATACTGGGTTGAGAGAGCTTAGCCTCCAGTTCGGCTATATAGTTGCATCTCTCACATATATTGGAGTTTGTTGGGAGGAAAAGAGGGTGGTCTGTATACATAAGGCAGTTGTAACGTTGCCTCAAGATTCCCAGATTCACCAGCTGGACTGGAGAGTAAACCCAAAACTGACCTTTGGACATGCCTGAATAATATAGGGAACTACTTATTGACAGATAAGAAAGAACCAATAGGGAGCAAGTGCTTAAAAGGAGTATAAGAGGATGTAGTGCTTAATTTATTAGTGTTTACCTATGAGATTACTTGTACGAGCAAGTGCAGGGCTTTAGAATGAAAATAGAGTGCTTATTTTGAGATTTAGAGCAGTTCTAAGGGAAAAAGTGAAGAGCACACTTTGTGGAGCCGGGAATAGTTTAAACCTGTTTAAGCGGCGCTGCCCCACGCTGCTCTGTGCACAAGACCATGCAAAAAGAGAGTTGCAGGGTTTTAAGAGAGAGAGAGAGATCAATGAGTTTGGATTTGACCCAAAATCGACAATAAAACTACAGCTTCTTGGCAGTAACCACTCCTACAGGGACAGGCAGGTTGCTCAGTGTTAACCACTGCCACTGGTGAACACAGAGACTTCCCTTTAGCCCAAGCAAGCACTGGCCTCCAAGAAACTTACAAACAGTTTAGAACAGCAAATCTGTAACTGAACTTTCTTAAATTTCAGAAAGTGGGAAAAAACAAGATTTTTTTTTTTTTTTAGTTTAAAGGTAGCAGAGATACACAAGTAGCAAAATAGTCAGTGATCAATGCTACTTTTATCTTTTCTTTTTGAACTGTTGGTATTGGTTGATCCCATGTGATATAAACATCATAATTTTCTATGATTCTTTGTGGCTCATATTTCCAATGTTTTTCAAACACTTCAGTACCATAATGTTTGCACAATCTCCAGTGTAACAGTCTCACCACATTATTATGCCTTTTAGTATACAGTTCCTCTGCCATTAATGCATCACAACCAGCAACAAGGTGTGTGACTGTTTCCAATTCAGTTTTACAAAACCTACATATGTTTGTTTCTCCCACATGTTCAATGGACTTTATAAACCAGCGTGTACATAGCCCACTATCTTGGGCTGCCAAACCTTTCATTTCTTGATGTGAATTCGCCTCTCCTTAACCATTCCTGCATTCATTCTTGATCAACATGAAGCTCTTCCAGAAGTTTTCTATACTTGCAACTATATTTATGTTTTTCCACATTTCTTGCCTTCTCATCTGGTCCTTCACCTTATATTCTTTCTTTTGTTTTTTAGCACATTCAGTTGCTGCCTGGTTTTTATTCACTTCTGGTTTGATTTTCATTCCTGCTTGATGTCGATATGCTTCTGCTAAATTAAGCAGAGGTCATCTTAGATTTATTCTACTCACGTATCAAAACTTTCACTACATTTGGATCTTGTAAGGTCGGTATATATGTGTGGAGTCCCACGATTGCAGAGCTATACATGTAATGAATTTCAAAGAGGCCCATCCCTCCTTTGGAACAGGGAATATATAATCTTGGTATACACTGATTTTTATAAATCATTTGGTGAGCATGAAGCATCCTTCTTGTTTTAATATCCAATTTATTCAACACTTTTTGGGGCAAGTCAATCACTTCAAAACTATAAGTTAAAACAGGAAGAACAAATTGATATATGGCTTGGATCTTGTTCCTAGATGTCAATGCTTTTTTCAGGATTAATTTAAGTCTTCTAAAGTACTCCGTATTGAGTTTTATTTACATTTGTTCATGTTTTATTGCTGATCATTCATCATTTCCCAAGTATTTATACACTGCCTCTTACTAAAGTTCTTTTATATTACATTCTTGTCCCAAATTGATGTTTTCCTAATGCTGCAGTTTCCCTTTTTTAAAGGTTGGTATTGCACATTTATCAAGACCAAATGACATTCCAATATCATCTGAAAAAGTTTTGACAACCAGCAGCTGTGCTTTCAGTTCCTCATCTGATGAGCTATACAGTTTTAAATCATCAACATAGAGAAGATGAGAAGTCATTAGACTTTGCTGTTTTCTAGGAGCCAAATTGTAGCCATGCCCTAAGCTGTTGAGTAAGTGGATTAATGGCAAGGTGAAGGCAGAATATTAACGGTGACAGAGAGTCACCCTGGAATATCCCACTTTGAATTTTTATCCTTGGGATAATAATCTGTCCTTTATCATTGCTTAATTGCAAAGTGGTCTGCCACTGTTTCATGGTTACTGTAATATAGTCAATCAGTGTAGGATGTATCTTATATATTTTTAAGCACTCTTTTATCCATGAATGTGGGATACTATCAAATGCTTTTTTGTAGTCAATCCATGAAATACTTAGATTCTTCCCCTTCTTACAGTTCTCCACTATAACTTTGTTTAACAATAAATGATCCTTTGCTCCATATGACTTTCTTTTATTGCCCTTTTGTTCTACTGCCATAATTGAGTTTTCTTCTAAATGACTATAAACTCTGTCTGCGTCAATTCCAGTGTATAGTTTATACATCGTTGGAAGACAAGTTATTGGTCTATAATGTTTAGGGTAGCTTACAGGTTCACTCTTAAGTAAGAGCATTGTTTTTCCTGTTGTTAACCAGCGAAGTGTGTTTTAGAGGTGCGCATATAAATAGTTCTTACTCATGGCTAAATCCTCATGCAAAGTTATTAAGACTTTAAGCCAAAAGTTAGGTACTGCATCTGGGCCTGGGGTTTTCCAGTTAGAGGCTTTTCTCAACTTTGTTTTGATATCTCTGTCTGTTATTTCATCCCATTTCATTTCCTGTACCTTTAAACTTCTTATTCTTTCTTTTACTTCTTCTATCCATTTAGCATCTTTGTTATGTTCCACGTGATCTTCATAGATACTTCTCCAAAATGTATCTACTGTCTCTTTTTTTGGCGGTCTTTCAATTCCTTTTACCTTATTTCCCAATTCTCTATAAAACTTTTTTGGGTCATCAATAAATTGCTTATTTTGTGCGTTTCCTTTATATTTATCTTCGTATCTTCTAAGTCTTTCTGCCTGTTTTGAAATTTTTAGTTTGTTATCTCCAATAGTGCATAATAGAGCCTGGTCTGTTCTAATACTGCGTGTTGCTTTTATCTCATCTATCTTTCTTGGTATTTTTGTTGCTCTATTCCCACTTCTATAATCTTCTAACAATGATACTTCTTATCGAAGCTGCTTTATAGTTTTTTCTATTCGATATTTTCATGATGGTATTTACTTTCGCCCCCCCCCCTCTTTTCCCTCACTACCCTATGTTCCTGTGGTAGAACTTTATCAGTTATTAATTTAGCAGCACAGTAATGTATTCTGTTTACTTCTGTTATATCACATTGGTCTCTATGGACAGTGGTAATTACTGTGTTCATTGCTCATTTGTTTTATCAAACTTCTGACTTTTGGGGTTTTATTAATCTTCTGCAGTCTATTTCTCTCATTGATCTTGATATATCTGTCTTTGTCTATTAAATCAAGCAACTCTTCTCTTAACTCATTTCTTCCATACTGAGGGCGCATACCTTGTTTTCCGTTTCTTGCGGGCATTCTATAGAAAGTTCTATAGCATCTTCCTGTGGCACATTCTCTTCAATTTCATCCTGTGTCTTCTGTTGTTCTGTCATATGGGGACTCACTGGCCTGTCACTCCTGAACATTGACTGCATCAGAGTTTCCACAGTTTCCTGTTCCTTTCCTTGCTGTCTTGCTTCAAGTGAACGTTTATACTGGTTTCTTGTGGAAGGCTCCAACATACCCTGATATTGCACCTGACCAGTCGCTTCCTGTTCCACTGGTTTCTCCTTAATTTGGATATCCATTGCTCTATCCTGTTGTGGTGCTTTCTGTATTTGATTTACTACACCAAATCCTTCTCTTTGCAGCTGTTCCATAACATCAGTTTCTGTTTCTTTGACTTCTCCATTACTCATCTCTTTTTCTGCTGTTCCTCTTACTCTTCTTATTTTTTGTATTGTAAAGTTTTCCATGTCTGGATTCCTTTGCCTATATTTTTCTTCAAATATCTTTGGCGCTACTCTTTTTGTATTAGTTTTGCTTTTTCCTTTGCATAAATATTACACCATATTAAATCTCTTTTCCTTTCCCATGTCCATATTTCTTCTTCACATGTCTCCTGATCTTCTTACTTTTCCTTATTCTGGGGACTTACTCCATCCTGCTGTGATGTAGTCTGTTTTAGACCTTCTACATTAAATGCTTCACTTCGCAGGCACTCCATAACTTCAACTTCTATTTCTTTAACTTCTGCTTTACTATTCATCTTTTCTACATTACATCTTTGTGCTATTAATCTTTTTATTGTGAAATTTTCCATATCTGGATGCCTTTGCCTGTATTTCTGTTTGAATATTTTTGAGACTGCCTTCTCTAAGTTAGTTAACTTGGCTTTCTCCTTTGCATAAATATTGCACCATATCAAATCTCTCTTTCTTTCCCATGTCCATAATTCTTTTTTATATTTTTAAAATATCTCTAGGTTTTGTTGTTTATACTTTAAACTTTTGCACTGTCATCATCCTGATGGCTTGCGTAGTCTGGGCCATTTATCTTTGAGGTGGCACTGGAAGATTTTTATCTACTTTTCAGGTTCATAGGTGTTTACTAGATTAACAACCACAAGGGCCTTTTTAATCCTAATCATACATCACAATTTTCTAGCAAGTTGAGGTAGTCTTGATAAATGCAAGTAGGGGCTTGGGAGATGAAACATTTACAAGCAGGGGCCTAGGAGATGAGCTATTTCAAACTCTTGTATAAAACCTTTTAAGATATGGAGATGGCTTGTGATATTACGTTGGGGTGAATTGTGGTGAAGAAGTGGCAGGTTGGTGTCAGCATCAACTGATCATAAAATGTTAAATATAACCCAACGATGGAATAGTTTCCTGATCTATTTAGCAGTGGAACATTAAACAAAGTATGACAAATGCAGTTTTTGAGTGTCATTTAATTGTTTAACAGAATACAGTGGTGATAAAAAAATGCAAGTTCTAAATTTGTTGATGTGTTTCAGAAGAAACAGGCTGGAGTCACTATAGCCTTTAAGGCATTTCTTCTTTTAATAAAAAAAGTTCACTGTAAACATTCATTAGCATGTTTTTTTTTTTCTCTATAAAGTACTGAAAATGCAACATAATGATTATTACACATATGAACTGTTTTTTACCCTATATTGTTTTTCTGCTAATGCAGTTCTGCTACTATCGTTCTTTGCATTATTTTTCTGCATTGTATAAAATGCTGCCTTCAGGAAAATGTAGGCCTGTGAACCAGGAACACATAACCATAGTTGCTGCTGTCATTTACCACTATACCTATACAGACTTGGGTTCCCTATTAGAAGACCGACGATGCATTCTTTCGAATGCGTCTTGGTCAAACTCAAAAGCCTGAAATGGCAAAATATCGAAGCGGATTTTAAGCAAATTCTTTCCCTGGGAAAGAATTTGCTTGGCCGCTTCATTACTTTGCAGTTGTTGGCACTGTAGTGTGGTGTCAGAGTTGGTATATTTAAGTAGGGGGATGTGGGGGGTGAAGCCCCCCACTTAATGTAACATTTAAGGTGTTTTATTTTTTTGTTGGAACAGCGATTTTTTTCCCTAGGAAAAAAAACGCTGTTCTGACAGTTCGAAATTGTAAGCTTTCACTTACATAGGGTCGATTAATCACCATTCGCTTTTTTAAGCATTTGGTGATCTAATATAGACCCCAGGCTTGCAATAGCTGACAAATCTGATATGTATTTCAGCATGGACTTTGCAAGTCAACTACAACAATGTAAAACTGCTACCAAAAAACATTGACTAAAGCAAAACTTTTCAGCTGTACTTCACATTAGTTTTTTATATAAAAATAATAAAATAATGATACTAAACGTAATCAGAATTATTCTTGCATTTTTAAGAGAACAGTGCAGCAAGTATTGTTCCCAAGCCTTAACACCTCCATTTAGTTAATGTCTTGCTATTTTTTTTTTTTTTTCATTACATTGCATTGAGAAAGGGCACTTGTGATGATTGCACCTAGCAGTATTGCTAGGTGCAATCATCACAAGTGCCCTTTCTCAATGCAATGTAATGAAAAAAAAAAAAAAATAGCAAGACATTAACTAAATGGAGGTGTTAAGGCTTGGGAACAATACTTGCTGCACTGTTCTCTTAAAAATGCAAGAATAATTCTGATTACGTTTAGTATCATTATTTTATTATTTTTATATAAAAAACTAATGTGAAGTACAGCTGAAAAGTTTTGCTTTAGTCAATGTTTTTTGGTAGCAGTTTTACATTGTTTAGACATTTGAAGACACACTGGGACTTTAGAGAACACAAGCTAATTAAAGTTCATGTGCTTTCTCTTTTATTCTATGATCATACAGTTCAGTTGCAAACTGCAACAATATCAAGGACGAGCCATGTAAGTCAAAATGATGAGATAAGAGAAATGTTAGCAGCCTGAATAATACCAACAATGTCTATTGCTTTATGAATAGATCTCCAACAGAGGAGATGCGCTATTAATTAGTTAATGGTGGGTAAAGTAGGTGTGAATTCATGGGGTGTTCTTCAAATCATAAGCCCAATGTATAGTGACAAGGTCATGTGGCTAAGCAATTAAAATGCAAAGGTTAAACAGCCAGCTGATATTGTGACTTGCAGCAGAGATTTCAGAATGGAGGAGAGGCAGAGGCATGAATGCAAACCGCCAATACTTAATTTGATTACCTTTTTTGCACATTTACTCTTTGAAATTTGTGACTGAAAATGCAAGGATTCATGACAGTGCAAATTGACGTAACATATGAGCATGCACCAGGAAAGCATGTATTTCCACTCACACTGCAAAGTATTAAATGGTGGGAAGTTCTGTTATGGATATTGTAGAGAAAAAATCATGTGATTTCGATACAGCAGAACACCCAAATGGTTATGGCATCCATTACAATTAATAACTGGTAAAGTATATACTGGAAATGAAAAGGCCACATCAATGAGGCTCCTTCCACCTCTTCCTTTATGACAGCATTTATCTTGCTGTTTTCCTTTTAACTGTGAACATCAGCAAAAGAAAATTAAATCTCAGAAACAGCTCCTCGTGGTCCAGCAGAGTGGTGCTAGCAGCAGAGAACTGAGAAACGTGACTACTTTCCTGATCTAAGTATTTTTTTGCTGTTTTTACCTGAGAGACCTTCCTTTTCTTACTTTGAACAAGTTTAAACTGCTTTAATACCTGTTTTTTGCATTGTACATTATCTGCACTTAAAGTTACATTTGGTTGAACGTTTGTTGTTAAATTTAACTGTTGAGGCTACCCACTAAAGTGAGCTAGCCTGTGTAAGTGATTTATTACTGTTTTTCCTGCATTTCTGTGTACTTTTTAACCTAAAAAACAAAACAAAAAAAAAATATCCTTGTTTTCCCACCTTTCTTGACTAGTTTAGACCAGTATACAGGCTTTGCTGTATTCTGGACTGTGGTGTAGTTCCTGTGTTGTCCATTGCCTTACTTGGATAGAAGGAAGTTTATTTGCTCACCAGTGGGAGTGGGGAGCCTTGAGCAGCCTATCTGTCCCTGAAGGAGTGACCTCAGCACAAGAGCTTGTAGTAATTGGTTGTTTTGGACCATTTCCAGCTCTTTTGAAGTTCCCTGTTTAAAATCCGCCCCTGAGAGTTTTTTTCTGGCTATACTACTCAGAAACAGCTCCTCGTGGTCCTGCAGAGTGGTGCTAGTAGCAGAAAACTGAGAAAAGCTACTACTTTCCTGATCTAAGTAATTTTTTGCTGTTTTTACCTGAGAGACCTTCCTTTTCTTACTTTGAACAAGTTTAAACTGCTTTATTACCTGTATTTTTGCATTGTACATTATCTGCACTTAAAGTTACATTTGGTCGAAAGTTTGTTGTTAAATTTAACTGTTGAGGCTACTCACTAAAGTGAGCTAGCCTGTGTAAGTGATTTATTACTGTTTTTCCTGCATTTATGTGTACTTTTTAACCTAAAAAACAAAAAAAACAAAAAAATATCTTTGTTTTCCCGCCTTTCTCGACTAGTTTAGACCAGTATACAGGCTTTGCTGTATTCTGGACTGTGGTGTAGTTCCTGTGTTGTCCATTGCCTTACTTGGATAGAAGGAAGTTTCTTTGCTCGCCAGTGGGAGTGGGGAGCCTTGAGCAGCCTATCTGTCCTTGAAGGAGTGACCTCAGCACAAGAGCTTGTAGTAATTGGTCGTTTTGGACCATTTCCAGCTCTTTTGAAGTTCCCTGTTTAAAATCCACGTTTGAGCAGCTTTATGCGATTGTGCGCATAGCGCAGCACCGGTTAAACAGGCTTAAACTATTCCTGGCTCCTCCAAGTCTGCACTTCAATTTTTCCCTTAGGAAAGCTCTACTTTCAACAAAATCAGTTTATTCGCTTTATCATAAGCCTAGCACTTGCTCCTAAAACCTTTCTTTTAAGTGAAGCACCCTTAAACTAACGTAAGCACTACATCCACCTACAACCCATGCTAATACCCACTTCCCTTCAAAGTCCTCTCTCTGACCCAGTTACACATCACCCCCTTATACTATTCTGGCATGTCGAGTGGTATATTACTGATGTCCTCTCCAGTTCAGCTGGTTAATCTGGGAATCCTGAGACAATGTTACAATTGTCTCATGTACACAGACAACCCTCTCCTCCTCCCAACAAACACAAACACATGTGAGAGATGCAACTATATAGCCAAACTGGAGGCTGAACTCTCTCAACACAGGACTAGCAAGACCAGACAGGAGGAGAAGGTAACCACACGCACAACAAACCTAGTCTCACATCAACCACAACTGCAAACCAAACACATAATAACACAAATACATACTCGGAGGCTCTAATAAAAAACTTACCAAAACAACAGAGGCTCCCAAAGCAGAAATCCAAGAAAACACCACCTCAAAACTCTGCACATGCAACACATAGTACACAAAGTCAGTGTGCCAAACAATCACAGCCCTTAAGACGAAACACCATGCCTGATACACTAGTAATAGGTGACTATATAGTCAGACACACTGACGTCCCGCTTACCAGGCTGAACAAAGAGAGGGTAATGGTGAGCTGCCTGTCAGGAGCTAGGATCCGCCACATAACACAAGCACTCAGGTCACTCCAAAGCAAGTACAAATATGACTCCATCATTGTCCATGCCGGTGTGAATGACCTGAGACATACCTCCTTGGAGTACATGAAAAGAGACATAGAGGAGCTCTCTGATTATGTAGCCCAGGCCGGTATGACCCTGACCCTGAGCAGCATCTTGCCCTCACCAAGAATGATGCCACAATTCAAAGACAAGATGATCAGCTTTAATAATTGGCTCAATTACTGGTGTCATTCTAGGGGGATCCAATGTCTGTCTGCTTGGGGTGACATGCTGGACAAGCCACGCTGCTTTGCAAGGGACGGCTTGCACCTGTCACCACTGGGCTTCCAGATATTGGCTAAGGCTCTTGCCACCTCCATAGTGCCTTTTTTAGGAAAGACTCAAAAGACAAACCCACCACCTTAAAAACAATAAAGGAAAAAAACTAAGGGTAATGCTGCTCAATGCCAGAAGCCTAAATCTCAAGATGCAGTATGGAGAGCATTGATGTCTGTGCAGTAACTTGAAACCTGGTTCAAGGCTCCTGAGAGCACCCCAGCCCTACCAGGTTATACCTCGTATCATGCATTTCGGCCCCAAAACCTGGGCTGAACCACAAAAGGAGGGGGAGTGTCCATATTCAATAAAGACACCCACACCTCCAGGTTAGTGGCAACACACGAAGCATCAGAGGCCATCCATGTGCAACTAACAGTAGGCAAAATGGCTATACAACTTGTAGCATGCTACAGACCACCCTTGCAATCTCAGGAACTCCATTCAGCCTTCCTGAAGACACTGGAAGATATGAATGTCTCACCAAATACCATCATATTGGGAGACTTCAACTACCCCAACATAGACTGGGTGCATTACTCAAGCCCCAACACCCTAGCCCAAAGGTTCCTGGAATTCATCAACTCAAATGCGATGGAACAACTAGTCACCTCCCCCACAAGGGGAAATAATATACTTGACCTGATCATCACAAACATGGGGACAAAATGCTCAACACCGGAAGTATATCCCTCACTAGTGAGATCAGACCATAAACTAATAACCCTAGATATTCATATCCCACCTCCACCCCCAGCACAAAAGACCACAGTGAGAAACTTCTCAAAAGCCGACTTTACACTCCTTAGGACTGAAATGGTATCCTTCAAGCCCCCTGGGCCAGTGGAAACCACATCCCACACTGCTGAATCCTTCACAAATGCTTTCTATGGGCATCTCCAAGAATGCATGGATCATGCAATCCCAAATAAAACCAAGACCCCTTTCCACCAAAGGCAGACATCCTATCTGGTGGACCCCAGCCATAAACAAACTTTATAACAAGAGAAGGAAGCTACTGCAAGACATAGCAAAATCCCATAAAGGGAAGGCATCCCTGATCAACACTAGCAAAAAACTACATTCACTAATAAAATCATCAAAGGCCAACTTCGAGAGAAAAATCGCTAAGGACACTAAAGATAATCACAAGGCCTTCTTCAGTTATGTTAGAAACCTGGGTGGAAACCCTCAGATATGTGCAGAGTTAGTTCATAATGGCAAAAAATACACTGAACCCACAGATATTGCCAACATACTGGCAGACAGGTTCAGTGCAAATTTCTCCCCTCCCTCTCCCCCAAAAGATGAAATAAATATCTCAGCTAAATACAACCTCCCTGAAATCTCTGATGTCGAGGTGAGAGCTGTCCTCAGCAAAGCTAAAAATACAGCATCCATGGGACCTGATGGTGTCCCGGGTTGCGTGCTACGTGAACTCCTAGAGGAGCTAAACCCGCACATAAGAACGCTGTTTAATCTTAGCCTTGCTACAGGATATGTCCTTGAACACTGGCGTATAGCTACAGTGGTCCCACACCACAAAGGTGGCACCTCTACAGACCCTGGAAACTACCGCCCCATAAGCTTGACCAGCCTGGTCTACAAAGCTATGGAAAGGATCATTATGGAACTCATAAACAAAGACATTGAGGACCTACAGACAATTGACCCTACCCAGTTCGGCTTTGTAAAAGGCAGATCCTGTCTATTAAACCTGGTGGACTTTTTTGAAACAGTCACTAGAGCCATAGATGAAGGCAAAGCAGTTCATACAGCCTACCTGGATCTGGCAAAAGCCTTCGACACAATACCCCACTCAGGCATCATAGACAAGCTCAACAGCTTAAATGTAAACCCGTTTGTCACAAGATGGGTTGCAAACTGGCTAAAGGACAGAACCCACAAAGTCAGAATAGCTGGAGCTATGTCAGACTCTAAGCCAGTCACAAGTGGAGTCCCACAGGGCTCTGTCTTGGGACCCCTCTTGCTCGGCATTTATTTCTCAGATGTGCAGGCAAACATAGGGGGGTTGTGGCTGACAACGTTCGCAGACGCCTGCAAACTAGGCGCCATAGTCGACGCACCAGCTGACACATGCATCCTCCAGAAGGGCCTCACAGAAACAGATGACTAGTGCCAGAATCATGGCCTTAAACTAAATGCCAAAAAATGTATAGTCATCCCCTTTGGAAAAAACAAAGTACCCACAAATTACCACATAGGTGGTAATCCATTAAGTACGGAAAAAGTAATCAGAGACCTGGGGACCCAAGTTGACAGTGACCTCTCATTTGACACCCACATCACCAAAGTGGTTAGAAAGACCTTCTACATTGCCCACCTTATCATGAAGGGACTCACATCCAGATCAAAGGATGTCATTCTACCCTTATATTCCTCCCTTATCAGGCCTATGATTGAGTACAATGCCCCATTTGGTATGTACATCACCCGGCACCTGCAGCAGCTGGAGAGACCCCAAAAGTACCTTACCAAGAGGATCAAGGGTCTCCAGCATATGTCATATGATGCCAGACAGAAAAAGCTCCAGTTCTATTCAGTAGCATACCGCCTGCTCAGAGGTAATCTGTGCCTTACGTACAAGGCCATGTCCAATTCAGAATTAATGGACATGCTCCACTTCAAAAAATCCAAATCCATCAGAGCCATGAAAGCTTAAGATCTAAACCTCAGCACAAATATGAATAGGACATGCTGGAGGGACAGATTCATAACCCAGAGGCTTCCCACACTCTGGAACAGGATACCTGTCCATGTTAGGCAGAGCCCCTCACTGACTCTCTTCAAGAGAAATCTGGACGAATGGATGGGTGATCGTAGGTTTACCCTGGGGGTCATCTCTGTGTCATTGCTAGATAGAGGCACAGTAAACTAAATTTAATTTAAATTGTACACTTTTGTATCATTACATGGGGTGGCGAAAGCCACATACACTTTGGCTAGGCTTCTAAATGCCCTAGGTCAGATAGCCTAGTACTATACTATGAAACTATGAAACTATGAAATATAATAATGCCAAATTAATTTCTATTGTACTTATTCTAGAAAATGCAGATATATGTTTTGTTTTACATATCCTGGTATTAGGGTTGGCACCTTTTCAAATGCCCAAAGTGGGACATTTTTTGTAGAAATGTGAGATTTTGCAGGACAAAGCATACTCACAGATATACTCACAGGCATACTCACATACAGTGAAAAGGTCAGAGTTTCACTTTTTTGCTAAATAAAAGATTATTCTTGTAACAGTTGTGCTGGCTGTGCTATTACATGTAACATTTTGGTGTTTCAGATACAAAATAACTTTTTATGCAACTATTAAAGAAAACTTATGATATATTTTTTGTCCTAAAAATCTCAGCACTTTTGCCATTTTCTTAGTTTTTTTCTTGGGACACAACTGCCTAAAGAGTGACTGTTCCTCACAAAGAGGGACAGGTGGTAACCCTACCTGCTATTTTGCTTTCAAGTAAACATCAGTAAAGCGCTATACTATATTACTCAGCACTGTTACATTCTGCATTGATTTTAGCTATGTACTTTAGGTAATGTATTTTTTTTTTCTTTTGGATAACATGGCTTTATTGTGATATGAAAAAGATATAGATTTAATGGCTTGCCTAGTTATAGAGAAAACCTAAGGCAGTTATACAATTTGTGTATTTAACTCGCTATTTAAGGCTTAAAATGTAACCATTAATATATTAATTTTGTACTCTCTGATAAACAGTCCTGGCTTATGAATTTGCTTGTTTTCTTTTTCAAACACCTTTATTGAATTATCACTTGTGACATAGACAAATTTACATTTACATTCATATAAAAGTAATCAAACTATATTAACATAACAAACATTATATTTCATATATATTGCTATATATCATATAACCTAAGCAATATTACATAAATTATTCAATTTCTGCTTTTTTTAACAAGAACCATCTTCATTAAACCATTACTTACTACATAGGCAATCATACATTTATATAAATGAAAACAAACCACACCAACATAATCTTAGTCACAAACATTTTACATCACAAACCATACGGACACTCTCCTAGTTGCAAACATTATACATCACTTATAATCTACCCAATCTTTCTCTCTCAGACATTACATAGCTCATTTAAGTCCTGCAGTCTTTTAGGACTCATTCCTCCTTTGTATGTATTGTTCCCACAATTCCCATTGTTTTCCTGTGTAGTTTGCCCCTACCCTTTTGTAAAGATCTCAATGCCAGTTGTTTTATCTATGTTACTATATTCACTACTTCCAGTATAGTTGGTTTAGATTTCAATTTACATTTTTTAGTAACTGCTTTTTCTGGGAGCCACCATTATTAGACACAGCAAGGCCTTACCATGCGCGTTTGCCTGTTTTACAGCTATCCGTCTGACCCTGCACAGTGAATGAATTATTATGAATATTTAACAATATATACTATTATTATTTGCCAGCCTTCTTGCAAATGACCATATGTCTTCTAGTAAGCACAACAGAAAACAATATGCCTTTAGTGTAGCTTCTGTTATGGATACACTTTCAAGTAGGATATGGCACAGGCTAGGTTCAGACTTGCTGAATCTAGGCTGTTTGGTATCACTGTGCTCTAAACCAGCCATCTTACATTAAGAGGACCTCCTGCACCCTTATGGCAAAAGTGTTTAGCTTAGGTTCTATATGAGTTGGGGATTGATGGAGAAAGGCTCAGTTTGGGGATTTCCCATTGGTAGTCTGTCTGTTGAATTTCGCTTGTATTTAATTTAAGCCTTGTGTTTGTGAGGGTTTATTCTCAGTTAACTGGAGCTGTTCAGAGTTTGGTGACTTTAGCCAGAGATCTGGAGTGCATCTGAACTAAAACCAGCCATCTTACATTAATAGGGCCTCTCTGCACCCTTGCGGCAGAAGTGTGTCACTCAGGACCCATCTTAGTTGGGGATTGCTGGAGAAAATCTCAGTTTGGGGATTCCCCATTGGTAGTTTGTCTTAAAATTGTTGAATTTCTCCTGTATTTAAGCTTCATGTTTGCACATAGCTGTGCATTGCACAATGGGGGTTAGTGCTGCTCTGTATAGACTTAAATGCCTGGAAACTTACATTTTCCCTAGATGTCTGTCAGTAGAGCCATCCCAAGTCCCCTGTTGCTATTTAGGTAACTCAAATGTACACTGAGCAGCATCACCACAACTCTTCACCTTAAACTGTCAACAGAATAAGGCCCTCTGTTATTCCTACATAATAAACTGATCTAACTTACATACTCCCCAGCAGTACTATGGTATAAAATTGCAATTACAGATGGTCGCTTTCCCACCATTTCTCCAGCCAGCCTGATTTACTTGGGCATCGTAAGGCAATGTAGCAATTGATTCATGTATACTGACAACCACTTAGTCCAGAAACAAATACCGTATTTGAGAGATGTAATTACGCTATCAATTTGGAAACAATCTTCTCACACAAGACATCAAAAAGGTTGTCAGCTCATGCACTTCACTTCTCACACAAGTTCAGGACACAATACATAAACCCACATATGCAGAGGTACTCACTAAAAGCCTGCCAAAGGATCAAAGACTTACCTAGTGCAAATTGTATTTACACATCTCAACATGTGTAGAAATCACTGCACATAACAACACACATATCAGAGTCTCACCAAATAGGCCTCTGAGGCAAAACACCTCAAAACCTAATGTCTTGGTCATAGGAGACTCCATAGTGAGACAAAGAGATGTCCCCCTCACCAGGCTAGACAAGGAGAAGGTTACAGTCATCTGCCTATAGGGTGCCAGGATGTATCAGATCACAAATGCACTCAGGTCACTCAACAATATGTACCGTTATGACTCTGTCATAGTTCATGTTGGGGTGAATGACTTTGAGATATACCCCCCTGGACTATATGAAGAGAGACATGAATGGACTCTCAGATTATGTGTCCCAGGCATGTATGACCCAAGCCCTAAGCAGCATTCTACCTTCACCCATGATGATGCCACAATATAAACAAAAAAATGATTTGTCTTGACAATTGGCTTAGCTTCTGATGTCATTCAAGAGGGATCCAGTATTTGTTAGCCTAGGAAGACTTCATTAGCAGGTCATGCTGCTTTGCCAGAGATGGTCTACACCTGACTCCCCTAGGCTTTTGGATACTGCCTAAGGTGCTTGCCTCCCCATAGTACCTTTTTTATGCAATGTCAAAACAACAAAATTTCTGACATAGCAAAATCCACTCAAGACAAACTCAAGGTTTCGCAGCTTAATGCTAGGAGTCTAAACATGAAACTGCACTCCCTGGAAGCACTCCTCACCTTGGAAGAAGCTGATGTCTGTGCAGTCACTGAAACATGGTTCAATGCCACAGAAAGCACCCCAGCTATGCATGGCTACAATGATTTTTACACATTCAGTCCTCAGAATGAGTGTGAAAGAACCAACGATGGAGGTGTATCCATCTTCATTAAAGCCAAGTTCACCTTGAGAATGGTCACAGTATGACTCTCTCAAACTACTCCATGTCCAATTAACTATAGGCAAAATACCCGACCACATCATTGCTAGCTAGAGGTCCCCCTCCATGAACCAAGAACAACACAATGCCTCCCTAGACTTACTGGAGTCACTCGTCATACAGCCTAATACCTTAGCCATGGAAGATGTCAATTATCCCTCCATCGACTAGGTAACATACACAAGCTCAAACATGCTCACCCAGAGGTTTCTGGACTTTGTCAATGCAAATGCTCTTGAACATTTAGTCTGCACCCCCACATGGGTCTGTAATGTCCTTGACGTAGTACTCACCAACATGGGTGGTCATTGCACTGTCCCCTGAGTGATGCCCTCCCTGGTAAGGTCGGACCATAGATCAGTCTGATTCAAAGAAACTATTGGACCCCACATCCCAAAAGGAACAAAAAGCTAGGGAACTTCTCCAAAGGAAAATACAGCCTACTAACTGATGGTATAAAAAGTTGTATACCCCTGCAATCACAGGCAATAATGACCCCGGTGCAGAGATGTACACAAATGCCCTGTATAATCATCTTAGCAACTGTTTAGACTTGACTGTACCTGACCAGATTAAAACCAGGCCCTCATGAAAAAACAAGCCATCTTGGTGGACATCTAGTATAAACATATTGTATAACAAAAGTAAGAAACTGATGTCCATGAACAAGAGACAACTGCCTTTGGGAAAGAAGAGTTCCCTCCACAGATTGAACAAGCAAATCAGAAGTCTTGTAAACTCCTCTAAAGATAATTATGAAGCTAAAATAGCACTCCTAGCCAAGGGCAATCATAAGTCATTCTTTAACCATGTCTGAAATCTAAAAGGGCATGCCCAGCAATTTGCTGAACTAGTGGTATATGATGCAACTCACAGTATACTGAAGGAAATTGCCAACATGCTAGCAGACAGATTTGGTGCAAATTTCACCCCCATATCCCCACCAGCAATACCCTGAAGCATACCTGACACCAGCTCTCTACCTAGTATCACTAGACATCAAGTTATATCTGCTCTCTCCAAGGACAAAAACACAACCTCAGTGGGACCAGATAACATTCCAGGTTGCTTACAAAGCAATCTAAAACAAAACCAAGCTGATCCACTTGCCATTCTCTTTAACCAAAGCCTGAGAACTGGCTTTGTACCAGCAGAATGGAGAACAGCAACAGTAATCCCCTTGCATAAAGGGGGGGGGGCATCAACCAACCCTGGGAACTATAGACCCAGCTAACCAGGCTAATCTGCAAGGCCATGGAAAGAGTCATTATGGACTTTATCAACAAGGATATAGGCGACCTTTAATCTCTAGACTCAACTCGGTTTCTCTTCATTAAGGGTAGATCATGCTTATTGAACCTGGTAGACTTCTTTAAGAAAGTCACCAAAGCCCTAGATGAAGGAAGGTAAGACAGTGCATACCACCTATCTGGGCCTAGCCAAAACCTTTGACAATCCCCCACTTGAGTGTCATTGAAAAACTCTCCCAGGTAGTTGTTAACCCTTACATCACTAGATGGGTAGCTAATTAGCTCACCGACAGATCACATACTGTCAAAGTTAGTGACTTCACCTCTATCAATAGACCTGTCACCAGTGGCATACCACAAGGTTCTGTACTGGGCCCTTTACTATTTGGAATCTCTTTCTTGGAAATCCAGGCAAAAGTAGATGGCCCTTGGCTTACTAAGTTCACTAATGATTGTAAACTAGGTGGAATCATTTAGTCTCCTAACAATGTTAACATATTACAGGAGGGGCTGACTGGTGCTAAAGTCATGGTCTAAAACTAAACACAAAAAAGTGCACTATTATCTCATTTGGTAAAGCTGAATTCCCCACCAATTACAATACTGGCAGCACCCCTCTAAGTTCACACTCAGTGGTGTGAGATTTGGGAACACAGGTCAAAAGCAATCTGAACTTTTACCAACAGGTTTCCATAATAGTAAGGAAAGCCTTCTACATTGCTCATTTCATAAGTAAAGGCATCGCATCCAGTCTAAGGATGTTATAACCCCACTTTACTCAACCCTAATCAGACCATTAATAGAGTACAATGCTCCCTTCTGCATGTATCTCACCAGACACGTGCAGAAACTGGAGAGACCACAGAGGTTTCTCACTAAGAAGATACACAGCCTCCAAACCATGACCTACATGGATAGACTGAAAGCCCTGTCACTGTACTTTGTATCATATAGGCTACTGAGATATGACTTCTGCCTGGCATACAGGGCAGTCTCTGACCCCGACCTGATTGAAATGCTGCGCATTCATAAATCAAATGGCACTAGAGTCACTCACTCTAGGGATCTCAGCCTTGCCAGTGACAATAACAGAACATGTTGGAGAGACAGATGTGTCTCCCATAGATTGCCACTGATCTGGAATAAACTTCCAACTCATGTGAAGCAGAGCTTCTTAATGACACTATTCAAGCATAATCTGGTCAAATGATGGGTGACCAGAAATTCACCCCAGGGGTGGCACCCTTGTCCCTCATGGACAGGAGTAGTCAGTGCTGATCTGTAAAGTACGTCCATCTAACCAAAGACATTTGGGGAAAGCTGGATTTAACAAGGTTAGGCATATGAAGGATCTAGGACCAATAACCTATTAACCTGCTATGAACCTATGCAAGGCAGCCACTATTGAAGATCGTTAATGGTAATTGCATGGCAGCAGAGTTATTTTACACACATTATTTTTATTTTGGGATATATTGTTAGAGGTTACCAATGTGAAACTGAAATATGCAGCAGAGTATGGTAGACAAGTGACTTATCTGATTACCATCTGCTGTACTGAGTTCACTTTTAAATTTCAAAATCCCAAATCCTCGAACCTCTAAATCCCAACATTCAGAAGTTTGAAGTTTTGGAATCTCGAAATGTATCGATGGAGATCGCTGTATTATGTGGAATGGGAACTTTACCATTCTCTTCACTATAGTGCGATCTCGAAGCTGGTATATTTAAGTTGTGGAGGTATGAGGTTTTCTTCCTTTAGATGTTTTTTATTTTTCATTTCAAGATTCCAAAACCTCGAACTTCTGAACTTTGTGATTTAGAGGTTAGAGGTTTTGGGATTTCAAAATTTAAAAGTAGACCCACTGTACTATGTTACTTAAAATATACATTCCACACTTTTTTTAAAGTAACTTTTCTGAAACAAAGCTGATTAGCTAAGTTACAGAGAGGTGATACATATATTAAGAGAGGCCACAACAAACAGGGATCTTATGTGTCTGTGTACTGCTGTTAACATGTATGATTATAAGTTGGTGAACAAAAATAGAACCTCCTGGGTGTGTGTTCAGCAGTTGCTAAGTCCTTACTTTGTTGCAGGCTAAGGCAAACAGGGATGTGTGGTACTCAGGGCGAACACTGCAGGTGCATTGGAAGCTGGGGTAACTTTACTTCTGTTTATGAGTGTGAATGGGGGGTTGCCTTTTTTTGTTACAAACACAGACAAACTATGAATCTGGAATGCTCCCAAGAAAGCTGCAGGCCATGTAGATGAACTTCAATTTCTTTTTTGCTGGCATGGCCCTACTTTGTCACACACTGCAGCAAAGAATGCGTAGTTCTCCTGAGAAAAATTATGGTCAATATGGGAAGGTTGAGTACCTACTGTTTCATAAACTGAGATAAGCAAAGGAATTGCTGAATTTCATCAGAGATAATTTGAGCGGTAAAACTTTACTTTTTTTTTGTCTGTTTGTTTGTTTTGGGAGGGGTGCTTCTACCTATTTGGACATTTTTCTCTCTTTCTCATTTTCAAAGCTGATTTCAGGTCCTCTTCTCATCCATTGGGCCCACTAGGCCCACTTTATCCTCCTCTGTGCTAATTACAACCCATATCTGCGGCTAGTGAGGAGACTGATGAGCCACTGGCAGTGATATATCGCTATTGAGGAGTGTTTACTTTTAAACTAATTCCTGCCCTTGTGCACTCTCATCTTAATATGACAGCCTGCATGCAGAAGGCTCTGTGGCATTCCTGCCACACTTCCATATGACCCCAGCCTGAGCTGTACCCAACCTATGGTAGGCATTTCACATGTGCCCTCAGAATGTACAAAGTGTTTCCAAGATCTCACTCCTCCCCTGGATGAGCATGCTATCCACCCTTGACAAATGTGGGCATCTGACCTTAACTGAACTCAGGCCACCCAGGCCATACTAAGAACTTTTTCCCATGTATGAGATGGTACTGGATCTCTTATCCCAGAGTCAGGTGAAATATAATAAGGTAGACACAGAAAAACACAAAATATTAATCTTTAAGCAGATTGATTTATTGATTGATATGGTTATCTTGCAGACTGTAATCAATGAGATAATACATACAGATACATATATACGCACTGCCTTACTAATTTTAAATGTATCTAGTAGATCCTAGTTAGCTGCCCAAATATTTATCAGTGCTGTATAACCGTTTGTAGTGATAAAATAGCACTTACCTCCTAGCTCTGATTCATGATTTCTGCTTGTCTTGTCATTCTTCATGTTGCACAAAATCCATTTTTGATATGGTAATCATTAGGAACCTCTTCTTCTCTTAATTTAGCTTCATTCATTAGTATGCCTGTGAAATGTCCAATACAGATACAGATTTAAGAAGTAAGCACTGACTATGAAGCAAAAAGCTTAATAAAAAGTAATATACAAGTCAAGAAAAAAAGAATATCCCCAAAGCTTTAAGTGAAGGGTTACAACAAAGACTACTGGCTTCTCAGCCATTTCTAAAGAACAGAATGAATCCCCATATCCTGTAATTCAAAATCAAAAGATTGTTGTGCATTACCTGAACTTAGAAATCATTTGTTGTCATTAAGTTTGGCTTAGAACTGAATCATAGATTATTACTTAAGGCACTGAATGTATTCATATTTTTCTTAGATTATTGAGATATACTCAATAATGTTCTTTAAATGTGGCTTCTAGGCCTCATATTTGTTTGTGTATTTATTTATCTATTTATGCATGTACTTACTTATTTTATTTTGTTAAGTGGGTGGATGAGATGGTCAAATGACCCTTTATGGTCACACCCTTAGCCTTAAAACAAAACAAAAAACAATTGCATGAAAGATCTATAAAAACAGTTGACATAAATAGACATTAACTAAAATGTTCAAAGCTTAAAAGGATATGAAACAAAAAGTGTTATACATCTACAACTGAATCTGTTAAGAATGCAAATGTTATATCCATATAAAATTAAGAAGGTATCACCCATAGATGGTGATAAACCTGAGGTGCCTGTTGATTTAACTGCCTTCTGCCTATTGTTCTTGAATGTTTTTTTTTTAAGTTTATTGTGTTTTTATGCCGTTTGTCGTTCAGTTTTGATATATTGTTATTGCCATAGCTGGTGATAAATAAAGTTAATCTTTTGAGTGGTGAAATTTATAGTGTAGACTTTAATGCTGATGCATTCTGATTAAAGACGATAAGTGGTTGCTTTTCATTAATAAAGCATTTGCACTGAATTTTGCTTTTAAGATGTTCTTTGAGTTTGTTTGTGAAACTGGGAGAGACTATCAAATTTTCTCATTGTAGCAGGTAATGCATCCCATGTGGCAGGTGTTTCTTATAGTAGGTGATTTGTCCTATAAGATGATAAGGGATCTACAGGTCGCAACAATTCCTGATTTTTAAATGAGTTATCTTAGGAGTGGTTGGATTAAGATGATCTTAGAGAAAGGCAACATGATTCATTGAAAATATTACAACTGAGGGAGCAGATTAGGAAAGTTGCTTTTTCAACAATGAGTTACCAGTTAACTTACCAGAGAAGCAATGATGCTCCTGCTTTGGAGCAAATGAATGAATCAAAGTATCCTGTTTTCAGTTAATTGAAGAGCATTTTTGTTTTGAGAAGAATTGCTAAGCTATTAATGGCAGTGAGTATTGTAGTCTGTGAATGAGGATTATTTTATTCATTTTATTTTATTTACCCTTTATTTGCTGGGTTTGTCTCACTAGGCTTGTGGCCTATTTTCAGGAGAGACCCAAGGTGGTAATTTTACTACTATGGAAATTTGGCCAGGTCATCAAGAAACGGACTCTACTCTTTTAGATAGGTGCCAAACTTCAGCAATGGCAAACAAATTATGGCATCTGCCTGTTCAGAGAAGTGAGATGATCCTTCACTAGTACAATAAGGGAAAGCATTGCCAGTATTAGCTTCAGCATCCTGGAGTTCAGTACCTCAAAAGATTGCAAGACTCAGCAATATCAATAAAGTCATAAAGTCACTTTCAAATGATCTAGGTAATCACTAACACAGTTCCTGTTTTGATTCATCCTAACTAGGCAAATGAGTGTAGCATATACAGGTACAAGCTGTTCTAAGTTATACCAGGATTAATGTTGTTTGTATAAAAAAACCTACTATACAGCTATAGACACTGCATACTATTTATGTAGAACTACAGCAATTATTCTATACTATTATATATGCTACATATTATATATAAAAAAAGTAACTTAAAAACATTTATGTGCTTTAACTTAATGTACTTAATTACTTTATATAGGCACTGCTAAATGTGTTTGCAAGGTAATATTTAATGCATTTTCAATTGTATTATATCATATTGTATTGCAACTTTTACTTGTTAAATGCCAAAATGAATATGGTTGTTGCATACATAGCTCACTCTGTGCCTGAAAATGATATGCGGACCAAACCATCAACTTGATTTAGAAACAGATAAATAAATAAATATAATTCGTACCAAATACCTGGCCCTTTTTCTTCATCCAGTATTGATTATGTTTTGCATGCATATGAAAACACACAGAATTATTTGGGCTATAAAGCAACAAACTATGGGATATAAAGACATTCTTGCTCTGAAAAAAATAATTCATTAGAGAATTCACAATCATTACAGGAACACACTGTGATGAGAAAATTACCTGAATTCTACAGCATGCATGCATTAAATAGTATATTCTTTGTCAGCATAACAGTGCAGTTATTTTAACCTCAAGGTTATATTGATTTTAAGTCAACATCAAAGTCATCAGTAACAGCAGAGATGTCAATTCCAAAGCATAAATAGCAAGTGCGATATCATACAAAGCCTAGTACAACTTTGTTTACCTTCCAAGCTTAATCTAGTGTCTTAAAGAAAAGTTTGCTTTACATTGAATATAAATGGTCAATATCATGTAATTTTCATTTAAATTGAATCCTTATACCTCAGTAATGAATGAATAAAACTGTATTTTTTTGTCACAGTATGAACTTCTGCACCTTAGAAGATAAGACCTGTATGAATTTACCTTGTCCTTGATATGGCAGAACAGAATATTTATTCTAGTTTAACAATTTAGAAATAGAAATCAATTATTATAACTTACTTGTGCAGTGCCCAATGATGGTCAAGAACTTGCAAGGTATGCATGTTTTACAAGTCAGTATGCATTATATAAGAAGTGCAACATAGCTGAAATGGCAGCATTACTACATTTCCTTTAAGTGCGCATTTTGCTTACAGTGCATAAAACAAAAGCTCCATCATCAACAGAATTGCTAACTGATGACTGCACAACAATCATAAAACATACTACAGTGTTTTCTAAATGTTTTCTTAAAAATAGTAAATGCATTTCCTATATTAATATTATTTTGTAATGGACAACAAAATGTCAGTAACAAGTAAACAGGCAAGGTTGTCAGAGTACTGGACGAGGGGAAAATTATATACTGGCTAGATACTGAAAGGGCTGGGAGATATTGCAGAGGGACTCTTTAGGTAAAACCATCACAACACTGGGCAACAATTAACTCAGAAAGTATGGAAAGATGAGAATCCTGTGAAGTCTGATCCTTCATAAGTCTACCAAGCAGAGCAATAGTTATTATATCCTATATGCCCAGTAAGAATATCCTCCTTGTTAAAGACAGCAGAACAGAGTTCACAAGGGGGTTAAAAGCCATAATGTATATAACATTTGCCACAGTGCAAAGGTGAATACTTATCTAAGTTAACAACATAGTGCTACAGAATGTAAATAGATGTCATAATCCTACAAGTCCACAACTCAGTAGCTGATGAGCTGTGAACATAAATTCAGCTAAAAAAAAAAAAAATTCTCGTCCAGATGAGCCCAAGAACAATGGGATGACAATATTGTCTTTTTGAATAACTTGTGATGTGTCCTGGCACATATGGGCCCCAATCCCAAAAGACTTGCATTCAGTGTAACTGACTACTTACACTGAGAGCAGGCTGAGAGCAGGTATTTTGGAATCCGGACCCCATAGTAAGCCTTAAATCGAAGTACGTCTCTTACACTGAAAGCAAGTCTTTAAGAATCTGGGTAGACTCACAGTGAGATCAAACTCTTCTGGAATCTGGCCAATGATGTTAACATGAGGCTAACATATATTGCAGTGCAATGCCATCACCAGACACCAGATGATATAGGCGTAGAACAGGGTTGGGTTTATAAACAGAAAAATTAAAAAAAATCAAATAAGAATGTTTGATGGAAATATATCAAGATAGGATAAACAACACTTGTTTTACAAGAGTCCTTGTTTGTCTTTACAAAGGACCCACAAAGTTGTTTCCAAGTTAATTTGGATTTTGGAAAATGTAGGTTTTATTTACTAAACCTAGCTGATTTCTTTGAATGGGTCATTGAAACTATGGCTGTTGCTTATTTTGCCTTTTCTAATGCTTTCCACAAAATCCCACATGTTGCGCAAATATTCAGGATCTACTTCTAAGTGAAAGCAGATGTTAAGGGACAGCAGCGCAGGCTATGTTTTATGGAGACTGAAAATTTGGTGTGTTTTTCAAATCTTCCTCATATGCTCTCTTACTGCACAGAGCCTGGAACAGACCAGTGTCTGCTGTATTAGTCATGGGCTCATCTCAAATGCCAAAAAACAGTGTTGTCATCTTTAGAAATAAAACATCACCGCATCCTCTTAGAACATTATTAGTACCTTTCTCAGAACAGATCCAATTATCAGGGACTTGTGCAACTATTTTGATAACAATGGAACCAATACAACGCCATAGAAGCATAAAGCTCCAAATACATCCCAAGTGACTTAAGTCTAAGATAAGCTCAGGCATTTGAGGCCTGGCGAGGGAGGATGAACATGTCTATTCTATGGGGGAGAATGTGCTTGAGTGCACCTTCAGGCTGATCTCTGGCAGAGGTCAGAGACACATCGTCTTCAGGCAGGCAGGGCAATGTCTGAGTTTTCATAGAGGTTAGATGATACACCAGCATGTGCATATATGCATTGCATATCTGTCACTGAAATATATGCGTGTGTGTGTGTGTGTATGTGTCTTTGTGTGTGTTTGGGGGGAGTCACCTAAGGCATTAACAAAAAATCTTTTTCAGCAGCATATATGATGTTGTTCTGGGTCTATATCAGTTCATCAAATCGCTTATCATCAAACCCCTATTCATCAAACAACTATTTATTGAAGCTGCAGATCAACGAACGGACTTTCTAGTGAAACTTGTCATAGGGAAACCAAAGGTAGGCCACCCTAGCAACTGAGAAAAAAAAACAATAAAACTTAACACCTACCCCAAGTGGGGGGCTAAGCCTCCCCACCCCCCTAACTAAATATACCAACTCCAAGGTCGCATTACAGTGGGGAAAATGGCAAAATCTGCATGGTGACCAACCGTTGCTTTGCCCTGGGAAATATTTTTCTGAAAACTCAGTTCAATGATTCGTACCTTTGCTAAATAGGTTTCAATGAAGAGGTGCTCCCTACTTTGTGATTCAATAAAACATCATAGACCCTGTTGATCTGACTTGTCTCATACTCCTCACTGGACCCAAACATGGGTCAGAGAACATTCAAGTTTGAAGAATTTGGTACACCTGGTGAATAAGAAGAGGTACTCGGGTTTAGATATTGGTCAGCAGCAAAAGGGAGAAAAAATGTTTTGATAGTCTTTCTTTTGGTGTCTATGTCATTGTTGTGGTTTGGAAGTCCTTCTACCTGGCTAAGCTTAGTTGTACAGAAATCTCCTGCAGGTCCTATGCAGTCTTGTTCCCTCTAAACTACTCCTTCTCAGGACCATCCTTGAATACATTTTCCATTCAAAATGCACATCACAGAACATCTTTATCAATCTGAAAGAATTCAAATTCTTTACACCAAGAAGATTAAACTACCAGAATATGTTAAATGCCCCATCCTTCTACATTGCTTCATGTGGACTCTTGAGGAGTCATATCTGTATAACCTTTTGAGCATTCAAAGTCCCTTCCCTTTTTTGACATCCTATACCTTTGGAGAATCATTATCCTGTCCAATACTCATCCTCTACCACAAGATCAACGGCACCTGCTGACATGTCAGATTCATAACCCTGCACATTCTATGCCTTTGGAATTAACTCTGTCTATAAGTCAAAACAAGTAATACCCTCGCTGTTTTAAAAGTTAGACTTGAGAAACTGCACAGTCATTCCTGTGGTATGTGAAGATAATCATTTAAGATAACTAATGTACTTTCAATATCAAGGGGTGTCACAGCTAGCCTTTTTGATAGCCCTTCAGTTGCAAGCTTAATCATGAACCTATGAATCTATGAATCTAGGGGCACTTTCATGAGAGGATGAAAAAAACAATTCAGGGATGGAACGCCATACATAAAAAAAACTTCTGCAGCATTACAACTAGTCTGAAGTGGAAGGGACATTTTTCCAATGCCTTAGTTGTCATTCAAGCTCATAAACAATGTCATCAAATAAATATGGGATATAGGATGAACAAGACTTCTGCCCGATTTACAGACACCATTATAACATTTGACTGACGAGATTAATTTATGTTGTAGTAGCTCCACTTTTCAGTGTGTGCTTGTGTGTTTGTGTGTGTGTGTGTGTGTGTGTGTGTGTGTGTGTGTGTGTGTGTGTGTGTGTGTGTGTGTGTGTGTGTGTGAGTGTGCAATGTGTGCATGTGCATGCATGCAAGTGTGCGTGTGTGTGTGTGTGTGCATGTGTTCTTGTGTGTGTGTGTGTGTGTGTGTGTGTGTGTGTGTGTGTGTGTGTGTGTGTGTTTGTGTGTGCATGTGTGTTGTAAGTTCACACTTAGGACTACATAGCCTGTTTTTGTGTTCAAATCAGTCCCGTAAACAGAAATGCATGAAGCCATCTGAATGCCAAGTAAAACATGTTCCACAGTTTACTCTTCTGGGAATCATTGAATTTATTACTGCTCAATACCTGTGTTGTTTGGCTTCTGCTACATACCTACAATCAACTGCATTACTAGCTGAGTTAAGTACAAACTTGCAGTGCTAAAGATTGTACTGCATTTCATTTTTCTGTTTATTTAATTGTTTCGTTGAATATTGTGTCTGTGTCTCTCTGTAGCTATTTATTTTTCTATTTAATTATTTCATAGAATACTGTGGTCTCTCTCTGTCTCTGCAGGTAGTTTCCCGCCCACCCTCCCTGTTCTTGTTCTGGTATTAATCTTGGTGGCTTTGGAATTGCCTGTGCCTCCTGTAAATTTGTGTTTGAACACTCCTCCTGGGTCTATCGCAGTTGCTCACTCAACCGAGTACAGTGAGATCATATTTTGACTTCAACACTCATACCAGTCCCATCTTTTCAGCTCTATCCCAGCTCTATTCCAGTCTAGTGTCACTAGCTAACTCTACCTAATACAGAGAGAACATTTGTGAAGGGCAAGCCACTTAGGTCCTTAATTTTGAATTATCTTCTGTATCTCCTTTCTCTCTTTCTACTTTCCAAAAAAAAATCTAAGCTTGTTTCCTGCCTTTCCTGTAACTAGTTTAGTCCAGACACAGATTTGCTGTAACCAGGACTGTGTAAAAGCTTCTGAGCTCCCAAAGCCTTTCTGTGTTGGAAGGAAGCCTTCTAGCTTATCAGTGGGAGTGGTAAGCACTAGGTAGCCTATCTACCACAAGAGTGGTTTCTGGCCCAAAAATTGTAGTTTATTGGCAGTTTCAGCAGTTTTTCCATCTCTTTCAACTTTCTGGTTTAAAAGCCTGCATTTGCACTTGTTTCCCACCTTTCCTGTAACTAGTCTAGTCCAGATACAGATTTGCTGTATCTGGGACTGTTTGTAAGCTTCTGAGCCCCTAAAGCCTTTCTGTGTTGGAGGGAAGCCTTCTAACTTATCAGTCGGAGCGGTAAGCACTAGGTAGCCTATCTACCACAAGAGTGGTTTCTGGCCCAGAAATTGTAGTTTGTTGGCCATTTGGGCAGTTTTTCCAACTCTTTCAACTTTCTGGTTTAAAAGCCTGTGTTTGCACTTGTTTCCCACCTTTCCTGTAACTAGACTAGTCCAGAAACAGATTTGCTGTATCCAGGACTGTTTTCAAACTTCTGAGCCCCCAAGCCTTTCTTTGTTTGAGGGAAGCATTCTAGCTTATCAGTGGTTAGCACTAAATAAGTTACAAATTACTACAGCACTCAACCTTCCTCTTTACCTAGTGGAAAACAGTTGTACTTACTTTCCTCACTTGCTTAGAGAAAAACAGCTCTTATACTCACTTCCCTCACTTGTCTAGAGGAAGGTAGTTTTTTATTCAGGCATGTCCAAGGGTCAGCTCCCAGTGTTCTCCCCTGTTTATCTGATGAATCTGGGTATCTTGGGGCAATGTAACAGTTGCCTCATATACACAGACAACCCTCTCCTCTTACCACCCAACACTACAAGCTGTGAAAGATGCACCTATCTAGCTAAACTGGAGGTAATGCTCTCTCCAACCAAGACTGAACGTGACAGTCAAGAGGAAAAGGTAAACACCTGCACCACACCACACTCATCACATAGTCCCACTAGACCTACACCACCAAAATCCACACATAGAAACACAAAAACATTCGCGGAGGCTCTCAGTAATAATTTGCTCAAGCAACAAAGACCTCCAAAGCAGAAACGCAAGCAACCTCCACCCCCCCAACACAACCCAAATGACACATAGCCCACGGACTCAGTGTGCCAGTCAACCACAGCCCATAAGGCAAAACAAAGTACCCAACACACTAGTCATAGGTGAGTCTATAGTCAGGCACACTGATGTCCTACTCACCAGGCTAAACAAGGAGAAGGTTACTGTCAGCTGCTGTCGGGTGCCAGGATCTGCCACATAACCCATGCACTCAGGTCACTCTACAACAAGTACAAATATGATGCTGGGCTGGATTCACGAAGGCTTGCATGGATTCTAAGAGTAGAGTAAGACTCCAGACAGCCAATATGTCTGCCGAGCGATCTAGGAACAGCCGGCAAGGGCGTGCATGAGAGCTCCTAAAACTACCCTTGCATGGACAGTGTTATGTTATGCAAATTACCTCATTTGCTGCTGAAAGCTATGTAAATGAGGTAAATCTGCGATACAGGAAACACTAACCTGTCCGAGTAAGAGTAGTGTTATTTGCATAAATGTACTCCGTTGGTAACAGAGTACCGTTCTGCAAATAGCAAAACAGAACTATGACAGCTCCAAATAAAGGATGCATCCAGTTGAGGAAGCATGCCAATGGCCAAATATAAGGTCATTGGCATTTTTATCTGTTGCAAAATAATAAAAAATATTTTTTTCCCCAATCTCCGATGTTTAAGCATAGCACAGCGCCACACAAACGTGCGGCACCCTAAAAACCACAAAAAAAAAAACAAATAAAAGCCAAAAACAGACATTTTTATTAAAAATATTCATCTGCCATGCAGGTGAATGGCAGGCTGAAGACAGCATGGCTACTGAGTAGTGGCTGCTAAGGGGGGAAGCTCAGTATGAGAGATGTAACCAAGCATTACTAGGCAACCCTATGCAAATGAGGATAAGGATAGTGAATCCCAATTTTCCCTGCCATGTGAACCATGTCCCTAGAGTGTAAGAGTATGATTAGGGGAGTAACAGAGTATAAAATAGGTGATATCATGAGGGGGTATGTATCAAAGACTATAAGCTTGTTGGAGCAGAGTGGCATGTGTTTGCTGTAAGTGACTCAGGACTGGAAGAGGCATGTCTACAGTTGTCTTAACTGAAACTCAGAAACCGAAGGTGTACACCGTGGATATCACCAAAGTTTATTGCAAACATGTTTACGCTGTGTGCGTTTGTGTGAGTGCCTGTAAACCCGTCTAAGCCTGTGTGCACGTGTGTGCACCCGTGTAAGCCTGCGTAAGGCTGAATAAGCCTGTGTGCGTGCATGTGTACCCGCCTAAGCCTGAGAAAGCCTGTGTAAGCCTGTGTGAGCCTGTGTGCGTGCATGTGCGCATGTTTGCACTTGTTTGCGCGTCACTGCCCCCTGTGGAAACAGAAAGGGAAAAGGAAGGAAAAGAAGTAGGAAGTTAAGCAAGGAGAACTAGCAGACCTGCCAGGTGAAATCAATCAGAATCAGCCAAATACACAGGCAGTACACTAGCCCAGCCCAGCCCAGCACTTAAAACTCTGAAAACAACATTCCTCCATGTTTTTCTCAGAAACACTGCAACACTGCAATCTACAAAGAGAAGTGAAAACTTAAAAAGCTCAACTGAGACAAAAAAATGTTAGGGGCTGCCATTGCTAATATAAGGCAACATGTGCAAGATGTTGGGGGTAGTGCCATTGTGAATGCTGCTGAGCAACCCACAGTGAGGAGACTGAGAAGAGTGTACAGACCCAGGGTAACCTACCAGGGGCTACATGAGCTGGTGATAGTGGAGCACTATAGAGTGGGCAGAGACCTCCTGCAGCAAATTGTTGAGCTGTGCCGGCCACGCCTCACACACAGAACCAACAGAGGGGAACCCATCCCAGTGGAAACTAAGGTATGTGTTGGCCTAAGAATACCAGCAAGAGGTACCTTCCAGAGACCAACTGGTGATATTATGGGGATATCACAGGCATCAGCATCCAGGGTACTGCACCAGTTCCTGAATGCCATGTCACACATGTCAGTGATCATGTATGTTTCCCCAATTCCCGTGAGGTATTGGCCAGCAATATGCATCTCTTCCAGTAAATAGCGGAATAGGTAGTGGGTGCAATTGACTGCACACACATACACATCAAAGCACCAGCTGGTGAGCGGGTTAGGGCCTACATCAACTGCAAGGGCTTCCACTCCATTAACTGCCAGGTTATGTGCGATGCCCAGGGAATAATACTGAATGTGTGTGCTGGCTGCCCTGGGAGCTACCACGATTCCCATATCTGGCATTTGACACAGCTGTACCAGACATTTGCCAATGGGGACATCCCTGATGGTCACCTAGTGGGGGATGCTGGATACACACTGGATCCGTGGCTGATGACACCCATCATAAATGCACACACCTGAACAAGAACTCCATAATGAGGCACACGCACAAACACGAAATGTAATCAAGCGTGTGTTTGGGATGCTCAAATCACGGTTCCGGTGCCTGGACACATCTCTTGGAGCCTTGCAGTACTCACCAACTACATGTACCCAAATTGTCATGGTATGTGCCATGCTACACAATATGATCCTGTGAAAACAGCTGCAGCAGGAACAGCATGGGGCAGGGCCACACAACCCCCCCACCATTGCCAAGGCTTGCACAGGCACAGCATGACTTGGAGGAGGAACAACCTTAGCCTGCCCCAGTATGCAGAAGGAGGCATGCCCAGTATGCCTTGGCCTTGACAAAGAGGCAACACATAGCACATACACTGGTTCAGTAGGAACCCTGGAAATGATACCTCTCTCTGACTCACACATAAAATAAAAGGGATGCCTAACTTGACACTACCTGTTTCCAAACATGCATAGGGAGTGTAGTATGTGCATCTGATATAAGCAGCCCTGCAGCACCACCTGAGGCATGATTGTCATGTTTTAAGCAATATAAAGCAGTGCTAAGCAGCTTTTACCAATATTTAGTATATGTAAACAAAATTGCCCATGCTAACTAGCGCAATGTCAGGCAATGTTGAGCAATGTTGGGCAAGGTCGGGCAAAGTTGAGCAAAGACAGGTAAACATGCTCATATTAGCTTTATTGTCCCTTAAGCAGTCTGGTCTGCCCAGCATGAAAATAAAAAGCAGTGACAGGGCTTGAACCCAGGATACAGTGGACTATAGTCACAGTACTGAACCACTAAGCCATGATAGCATTTCAGTAGCATAGACACAGCAGGACAATTGTACAGTAATGCAAACACAAAGAAATGCTGTAACATGCCCCTAAAGAGGCATATGGGTAACCTCCCCCACAGGCCTATGCAGACAGAGAACATCAGGCCAGGCGGTGTGATATGGGTTGTGTAGGCTATGAAGTTGCAATCTAATATATGTGGCATTGGACGCTAAGAAGTGTAGTATAGTAGTATGCCTCAAGCCAGTAGGATAGGCAACACTACAGACTGAAATGGTGTACCATACATAGCAGTGCAGGCATAGCAAATGTGTATAAGTGTCAGGTGAACCCCTCATCCTATGTACACCCACAGTAACAATCGAGTGTGCCCCCAGGTAGAAATGTACAAAGAATAGCTGTCCCCCTGTATGTAGAAATGTTGATAAGTCTATGCAAAGTGTCTCATGGAAGCCCTGCAGGCACAGAATGATCCCTGTTGATCTATGACACAAAGGTGAGGCCTGCTGTAAAAATACAACTTGATTTTTCATACACATATAGTATAAATGTCTATAATGGGCGTGCTCACACACTCCAACAAATATAGTGGATTTCATTCAGCATCACACTGAAAGGTCATACTGGGCATGCTCACTCACTTAAATAAATGAAGCAAATGTCAGGCAACAGCATACTGAATGGTCATACTGGGCATGCTCACACACATATGACAAATACGGAGGTGATAATAAGGGATCTATGGACAAATGTGGATAGACATCTCTACTTCCAGATACAAATTCACAAAGTTGTCAGAAAATCATGCTATGTGTTCACACAAACTGCCAAGGTCTGTGCATGTAGGTCAAAGGAGGTTCCCACTATTCATCAGTCATCAGACCCATCAGAGAGTACCACAACACACTTGCAAAGAATCTGACTAGGCATGTTCAGCAGCCACAAAGACCACTGAAGTACCCTAACAAGAGGATTATTGGCCTCAAACTGTTGCCCCATGCAACAAGACTGAATGTAACCCAATCTGTACTCTGTTGCATACTGTCTACTCAGGAGATCTCTGCCCAACAGACAGGTCCATGTTATGGCTACACTCAGATCTGTTCTGAGTTACAGCTCAATGGAACTAAATATACAGACCCAAGTGATATTGCAAACATCCTGGCGGATAGGATCAGTGTTAACTTTACCCCCCCTCTCACCCATGAAAGAGCACATCTCTATAATGGAAGACTGCAAAGTTGCTGTTATCACGGCTGTACAGGTAAAAAACACTCTCCACAGCCAGTATCACAGCAGCCATGGTACCAGATAACTTCACATGCTGTGTTCCACACAAAACACAGAATGACCAGGCACCACACTGACATACCATGTGCAGTCATAGCCTCACCTCATGCTTTGTGCCTGTTGAATGGTGGACAGTGATGGTTATCCCACTAAACAAGGGTGGAGACACCACGGACCCCAGGAACTAGCGCCCCATTAGCCTGACGAGCCCGCTCTTCAAGGCCATGGAATGTATCATCATACAACATATAATAAATTACATTTGTAATCCCCAAACCCTGGACCACAACCATGTTGGGTTTGTAAAATGCAGATCATGTCTCCTAAACCTGACAGATGACATTGAAGCAGTCAACAGAACTGTAGACAAGGGTAAGGTGGTTCACACAGCCTATGTTGATCCTGCCATGGCTTACAACACCACCCCACACTCTGGAAATATAGATAAACCCACTAAACTAGGTATAAATTGCTATGTCACAAGATGGGTTGCCAACAGGCTTACTGACAGAACACACACTGTGATAGTAGCAGACTCCAAGTATGACTTTGGACCAATGATGAGTGCAGTACCACAAGGTCCAGCCCTATGTCTTCTCCTGTTTAGTATCTACTTCCCTGAAGTAAACTTTAACATGGAAGGTGTGTGGCTACTGAAGTTTCCAGGGGACTGCAAACTAGGAGCCATAATTGTAAACACTAAAGATGTGGACATCCTACAAAAGGGCCTCACTAAGACAGATGGCTGTTGTCAAAGCCATGGGCTCTAGCTCAATTCCAAAAGGTGCATTGTCATCCCCTTTGTTAAAAACTCTGTAGCCAAGAACTACAACATAGGCAGTAGTATACTTAACACTGAAAGTGTGACAAGAGACCTTGGGTCACAGGTGGACACTGGACACAACTGTGATAATCACATCCCCACAGTAGTCAGGAAACCCTGGTATGTGGCACACCTCATCACAAAATGTGTCTCATGCAGAATAGAAGAGGACATTGTTCCCCACTACTCATCACTCACTAAAACTATAATAGAGTACAATGCCACTTTTGCTATGTACCTCACAAGACAACTACAACAACTGGAAAGCCTGCAGCAATACCTCACAAAGAGCATTAGTGGCCTGAAATACATGCCATACACGGACCATCTTAAAATGCTCCATCTGTACTCCCTTGCATATCGCCTGCTCAGATGTGTTCACTGCCTAACATACAAAGCTATGTCAAATGCAGAGCTGTTGGACATGCTCCACCTAAAACACTCACAATCCCTCTGATCTTCGGACCCAAAACCACGAGTGAAATACAAAAGTAAGGGGCGTACCCATTTACCTTATGGATACCCACACCTTCAGGTTAGTGGCACAGCATGAGGCCTTGGAGACCATGCAAGTGCAACTAACATTGGGCAAAGCTGCTCATCAGATCGTAGCCTGCTACAGATCACCTACCTTGTCACAGGAACCTCACTCAGTATTCCTGAGAACAGTGGAAAATATAAAGGTCCTATCAAACACCATTATATGAGGTGATTACAACTACCCAAACATTGAGTTGGAGAATTACTTGTGTACAACGTCCTTTGCCCAATGTTTCCTAGAGTTTAAAAACTCTAACACCCTGGAACAGCTGGTCACCATGCCCATTAGAGGTGACACCATACTGGACATGATCATCACCAACATGGGGTACCAGTGTTCCACAACAGAGATAAAACCCTCACTGATAATATCAGATCATAAAGTAATCACACTGGACATCCACATCCTGCCCCCCCCCCCACCCAGTCAATGAAACCACCATGAAGACATTTTCAAAAGCAAACTGCACACGTCCCAAGACCAAAGTGGAAAGTTGCAAAGCCCTCTTGCTATAGGATAATGGTATACAATCTGCTGAATCAGTTACAAGTGCATCCTATGAGCATCTACAGGGATGCATGGATCAAGACATCACAAATAAAACCAAGATGCACTCCTCCAAAAATAAGAAAACAATCTGGTGGTCATTGCCCATAAATAAGCTAGGCAACAAAAGGAGGAAACTAACACCTGATAGAGCCAACTTCACTAAAGGAAAGGCATCACTGATCATTATTAGGAATAAACAATGATCACTCATAAAATAATTCAAGGACAGTTTCTAAAGACAAATTGCCAAGGAATGTAAGAATAACAACAACAAAGCCTATGGTAGCTATACCAGACATGTAGGTGTCACCTTCCAAATATGCTGTCAGCTACTCACAAATGGCAAGAAATACACTGAACCAACTTTCATTGCCCACACCCTGGGGGACAAGTTCAGTGTAAACTTCCCCTCATCACTCCCAAAAGGGCCTGTGTCCATCACAGAAGGATGCAGAGCCCCAGACGTCATGGACATGCAGGTAAAGACAGCCCTCTCCAAAGCCAAGAACACAGCATCAGTGGGACTGAATGGTGTCCCAGTCTACGTCTTACACTAGGCCCAAAAGGAACTACACCCTCACCTACATTCACTGCCCAGACTCAATCGTTCCACAGGGTATGTACCCAAAGAATGGCATACACAAACAGTCATCCAGCTCCACAAAGGGGGTGCCACAACAGAACCTGGAAACCATTGCCCTATATGTCTACTCAGCCTGCTCTACAAAGCTATTGAGCAAATTGTCATGGAACCCATAAACAGAGATAGTGGGGACCTCCAGACACTGGACTCTACACAACCTTGCCTTGTTAAAGGCAGATCCTGCCTCATAAACATAGTTGACTTACTTCAAACAGTTACCAAGGACATAGATGGAGGTGAAAGTAGTCCACACAGCCCACCTGGACCTCACTAAGGACTTTTTACACCATTCCCCACTCTGTCATCATGGACACGCTTACCAGCTTGAACATTACCAGCTATGTCACAGGATGGGTGGCAAAGTGGCTCACAGATCAAACACACATGTTCAGATTTGCTGGTGCCATGTCCGACTCTAAGCCAGTCACAAATGGCATCCCACAGGTCTTGGTCATGGGACCCCATCTGTTTAGTAGACACTGCTCAGAGGTACAGGCAATCACGGGAGGAGTATGGCTGAACAGGTTTGCAGATGACTGCTAACTGTGGTCCATAATAGACTCTATGACTGATACACACATCCTCCAGAAGGGGCTTACAGAGACAGATACCTGGTATCAAAACAATGCCCGAAGCAGAATGCCAAAGAATGCATAGTCATCCCCTTTGTCTAAAACAAAGTGCAAACAAATTACCACATAGGTGGTACTCCAGTATGTATGGAGAAAGTCATGAAGGCCCTGGGGACACAGTTAGATAGTAAATTCTCCTTTGATGATCACATGGCCAAAGTGTTTAGTTATTCCTTCTATGTAGCCCACCCAATGTCACCTAATATAGCCCACTTTGTCTAGTCTGATGATGTCACCATCCTACAAATATACCTGTGGAAAATAGAACTCACAGTAATGTGTATAGCACGTTGTGTAAATGCGTACACTTGTAGTATCATAAATCAGTGAGGTAGGGGTTTGAATCCTCCACTTGACAAATTTGTGTGTGTGTGTCTGTTTGTGTGTGATGTCCTTAGAGAGGAGCAACCTTTTTGTAGAGTACTCAAACACCTTAAAAGTGGTATACTAATCTTTGTCAGGTCTGATGATGTCAACATCCTACAAATATACCTATGGAAAAGAGAGAACTCACAGTAATGTGTCTAGCGCGTTGTGTAAATGCGTACTCCTGTAGTATCATAAACCAGTTAGGTAGGGTTTTGAATCCTGCACTTGGTGAGTGTGTGCTTTATGTGTGTGACACTGTTGGTCAATGTGTTGTGGGATTTGCTTTTACTACTGTATGACATATCAGTATGACACCAGTATGTGCACTGCACATGTGAGGTAGCTGTGTGGCAAATACATATACGTACATGTGACCTCAATTATTGCATGTGTGGGAACCCTGCTTTCTCCAAAAATGCAGCTGTCATCTTTTCCAGAGTGTGCTGCTGCTTTCCAGACCTTAGGTCATATCTGTATGCTTGTGACAAGGCCAGCCACTGCAGTGATCCCTGGCCTAGGTCAACCATGTCACACACACTCATTAGGTTTTTATAGAATTGTGTGAGTGAGGGTTTATGGCTGAGGTATATGTCAGACCTGTTCAAATGCAGCAAAGTCTGTCAATGATGGCTATTCATTATAGGTGTACAACAACCTTTGTGGATATGCATGCAGACCCCTTATTGCTTATGTGATCCACCGAGGGATTTAAAAATACCTTTGGAAATGTGATTATCAAAGGAGAGATGACGTACCACTTGGTTGCATGTACACATCGGTACCTGTTCTTCATGTTGGTGGCTACTACCTATATGGTACTATGGGGATACTATGTTCCATATAGGTGGATGACTATGCTTTGGTTGGCTTATAGCTTTACAGCATGGGTTTGACAACAGGGATCTGTCTGTGTGATACCCTTGTGGAGGATGTGTGTGTCATCTGGAGAATGCATTATAGGCCACAGTATGCATTACCAGATGTGAACGGACATATCCCTACTGTGATTGCTTGTACCTAAGAGAGCTATATACCAAACAAGAGTGGTCTCAGTAATGGGTGCAGGTGAATACCACTGGTTACTGGCATAGTATAGTACCTGAAGGATCCAAATGTCATTGTGGGTCCTACATCTGTTTGTCATTTGTCAAGACATCATCTAACGATTGGTTATGGTCAGGCTGTTGAAGCTATGTATACTACCAGAATGCAAAACAATGACATATAGTAACAGTATCACCCACAGCACAGTGTCAAGCCATGTCATATACACATGTGTAGTCAAGTTCGGAATGTGTGTAGTACAATGCATACTGGCCACCAATATAGACTATGGAGTGTTACTGTGTAATACAGGGCATGTCACACTGCCCATGTGTCCACTATGCACGTACATGCAGACAGTGCACCTCCACCATGTTCACAAATGTACATCTGCAAATCTGTGCCACACACATCCCACACATACTGTCCACTCTCTAACACATGCTGCCAATACTACACACATCAGCCAAGTGGCATGTGGGTGGACAATACACTATTGGAACTAACCCTGGTGTAAACATTACTACACTGACAATCATAGCTTAAATGCATCATGCCTGCTCAGCTACATCTTCAAGCATATCATTACACTCTACTGCTGACAACATGCTAACATTGCTATACTGCTATAAAGGCACCCTGTGGCATCAGCACCATGGTAGCCTGTTCCTGCATTGATGTTACAGACGACAGGAGGTGGCACAGATTTCATCATATGCACAGGGTGTGTTGTTGGTTTGCCAGAGGCCTACAGTGAGCCATACAATCAACATGTGTGTGTGTGTGTGTGTGTGTGTGTGTGTGTGTGTGTGTGTGTGTGTGTGTGTGTGTGTGTGTGTGTGTGTGTGTCTGTGTCTGTGTGAGGGCCAAGAGTACTGCTATGGGCCAATGTTGATGTGATGTGTGCGGGTATGTGGTAGCCCTAGGTGTCTTGTTTATGCGTGTGTGTGTGTGTCTGCATGCACACAGTTCCACCATGTGACTTCCATATATGGTTATTTGTGGTACAGCCACAGACTGTACCTGCCAGGTTTTACAGATCACCATCTCTGGCCACGGATACCTGTGCCTGTCAGGGGTGCTACTGACACTATCAGGTACTAAGCCTGACTGGGTACTATCCCCAAAGGTAGAAGGATGTACACTGGACCCAGGTCCCTACTGGGACTGCCCAGAGCCATGTGCACGTGGTCTTCTAGGATGGTCTATGAACAGCCCACCCCCAACATTGCTGGGGCTGGTACTGGCACTACAAGTGCAGCTGTGACTTCAGGGACTTCCACGGTGACTGCCAGCTGCTGATGTTGCTGGCATATGTCCACATCGATGACTCAACCATCCCACACTATCCTGACACATGGACATGACATTGCAGAGGACATCTAATGTCTCACCCCAACGTCTATCAGTGACCTCAGTGTAATGATGGATGGCACCTGCTAGGTCATGGATACTGTCATTTATGGCAGTGTTATGTGCCCTCTGTGCCCTTAGTCCCTGTGTGGTGTACCGTTCCATATGTGCCTGTGCCTCCATGACAGCCTGGAACATGCATGAGGTTGTAAGACCTATGGCACGTCTGCTAGGGCCATGATGAGCAGCAGTGCTCCGACAAGAACCCCTGGACATCTGCCTATGTGGTACCCTTCCAGACATCTGTGTATGGCTGCTGTGTCGGGATGCATGTGCCATAGATACCACACTGTCCTGGCCAATGCCAGCTGTACGCTGTCCCTCAGCTAAGGGCATTGGTGATGGATGTATTGGCAGTCTGACTGTGTGCATGGATGGGGTGGACACTTGTGTACTGTCGATTGGTGGCCCAACGGCAGACCCTGGCAAACATGCCTGTGCCTCAACACACCTGTCATCATTATCACAATTATGCTCAGTGACATCAGTTTCCCTGCTGCAGTAAACCAGCCCAAAATCAGCACCTGTGAGAGAAAGACAGGAAACACACTTTACGACCTGTACATGATGTTGGCGGACATGCAAACATGCACACATGCACAAATGAACACATGCACGCATGCACACATGCACACATGCACACATGAGCACATGCACACATGCACACATCCACACATGAACACATGCACACATGAGCACATGCACACATGCACACATGAACACATGCACACATGAACACATGCACACAGATACACTCTTCACTAAAACAGACACACACACACACACACACACACACACACACACACACACACACACACACACACACACACACACACGCCACCAGCAATCCAGAACATACTCAATAGCGTGTGATGGTGGGGTACATGTGTTCATGTGTGGATGACATTTGGGATACTGGAGTGTAACCTTACAGCGGGTGTCTGAATATACCATGTGCAGCATGATAACGTGTACTGCGTATGACACAGTTGTGTATGTTGTGTGCATGTGTATCGACTGTGCCTGTGCAATGTCCACTACAGTGTTGCCACAATTGTGTGGGATGCTCTGTGTATTGCATGTGTTTGAGGCAGCTACTCACGTTACTGAGACGTGCATAGTCTCACAGCAAACATGCACAGCGCGCATTATGCACAGGTGTGTGACGTGTACATGGCCTACACCTCACCTATGGCATGCATATTTAATTAGCAATATTAAATGTAGAACACACTCACCAGCATGGGCCTGCTGCCCTGCTGTCACACCAGAGGGACCTACAAAGATATGAGACAGTTTGTCAGTGGCAACAACTGGCATTGCTACTGTGTGTTTGCAATCTTACAGTAGTATGACTGTTGACAGTCACAGGCCTGCAGATTATATGCCTAATTATTATTATTGCACAACACTAGGCACCACATCTTGTAACTACACAGTACACATCTCACATAAGCATGATCTACCAATAGAGGTAACAGTAGTCTACAGCTATGCCATTTTACCTGCACGCTCCATGTCAACTTGCTGGGTGGCTCCAGCCTCCATGATGATACATGTTAGTTGTTGTTGTTGTTGTTGGCTAGGAGCCACCTGGCTCAGGAGCAGCTCCTCCACTCTGGTGAGGGGGGGGGGAGATGACTAGCCCACCACCTGTGGCAAGCTGTTGTCTACGGATATCAGACACATGCTGCCAGACATGTCTAATTAAATCACTGCAGTGATGGCATACCTGCTCATATGTCCGGTTATGCATGTCTATGTCATTTACCCTACGGACAAGATCTTGCCACAGTGCAGTCCACTCATGTTGGTCCTGGCTGGTTCTTGAGAACAGCAGGGCATAGTGCTGAACCATGGTGGCTTTAATCACTTCCTCCTCTGCTGGGCTATATGAGGGATTACAATGGTGGGCCATGGCCCTGGAAGACAATGAAACAATATGTGTGAGCAAGTCAAGTGGCACACTTAACATTCTAAAGTACAGATATCAATTAACTGCCATATATAGCAACCTATTGGCTGTCATAGGATACACACTTTCAATACCACATATCAGTGTTCAACCACAACTGCCTGACTGTGCCTGGCACACTCTATATATTAAACCATGTTTTGCACAGCAACAAAGATAAACCAGTATGTAAGACTATACAACAGTACATGGCACACTGTATGCGACACAATGCACCACCTAGCCAAAGGGGATCTATAGCAAGCTAATGCATAACGTAACATGTAATCCATTGCAATGATTGTAAAGTCCAGTTACAGTATTACCAGTGTACCACACTAGTTTTTGTCATTTTAGTTTTTGGTCATTGATGGCAAGCCCCTGCCTAACATATGTGATCATTTGTTAATATAGGTGGCATAATGCTGTACAAGACTATACATGTTGCTAGATATGCACCTATATCCTGTAACACACATATGACCGAGACCATGGTACAGGCATACACAAACACATCAGACATACATACCAGACACAAAGGTATGGCAACCCACATGACCTTTACCTGTGTACCATACAGTATACTGTGTGTCAGTATTTACAAAACCTTATGCCTGAGGTATGTCATCTGTGAGGATTACAGGGAACAAACAAAACAGTGGTTCCAAGAAATTTGGACATATACCATACTGTGCTGTTTAGGCATACAGCTTCAGGTAGTACTACAGTTCATACAGGGGTTGGACTCACCAGCAGTAACACTCAATAAGCATACATGTACTGCTATAGCCTACAATGGGACACCCCAGTCGACACCAACAGACTATGTCAGACCATATGGCATACTGCTTTTTCTGCCTAGCAATAGCATACACATCTTTTGCTGGGATCACAGCTATGACACATAATACCATGACAGAAACAGTTTCCCGCTTAGCTATCACACATATACAGAACTCTGACACATTCACCAACACATTCACCATCACACTCAGTCAACCTCACATAGCAATTATTGCAACAAGTACATGTGGGTGTGTATTGGTTCATAGGTAGGTTATAGGCTATTGGCTCTAGGACCTATAGATGTCTAGCCATATGCTACCCTGGCCTTTGACACACAGGTAATTTCATTTCATGTGGCCCTGTCAAGCAGAGCCATAGAGGTGATTCCCAGGGTGTATTTCCTATCTCCCATACAATCATCAGGATTATATATGATGACTGCTAATTAGGAGCTTTGTTTGCTATTGATAGGTGGTTTGTTCCAGAGTATGGGATGTCTCTGAGATAGGAATCTATCCCTCCAGCATGTGCTGTTTATTGAGGTGACAAAGTTTAGGCCCCTAGAGCGTGTAGCTCATAGGGATTGTGATCTGTTTACGCGGAGCATGTCCAACAGCTCTAAGTTTGACATAGCTTTGTATGTTAGGCAGAGGTCACTTCTGGGTAGATGGTATGCGACACAGTCTAGCTGTGGTTTTGTGAGACGGTCTGCATAGGGCATCTGTCTGAGGCCAGTATTACTCTTTGTGAGGTATGTCTGTGTCCTTTCTAGTTGCTGTAGATGTCTTGTGAGGTACATACCACATGGGACATTGTACTCTATAATGGGTTTTATGTGTGTGGAGTAGAGGGGAACACTGACCTATATTTCCCTGTATGACACACCTTTTGTGATGACGTGTGCCACGTAGACAGATTACATGACTAGTGTGGCACTGTGACTATCAAAGGGGAACCTAATGTCCGCCTGCATCCCATGGTCTCTTATCACACCTGCGGTGTTAAGTAGACTACCACCTATGTGGTAGTTAATGGGTACTGAGTTTTTGCAAGGAGGGATGCCAATGCAGTGTCAACATTGAGCTTGAGTCCATGGCTTTGTCACCAGGCATCTGTTGCAGTAAATATGACCCTCTCTCTCTCTCTCTCTCTCTCTCTCTCTCTCTCTCTCTATATATATATATATATATATATATATATATATATATATATATATATATATATATATATATATATATATATATATATACACACACACACACACACACACACACATATAAACATCCATTGGTGTACATATAGATATTCATATAGGCACATATACAGTCCACCTTTCATGGTGGGAATATCAAGTATGCGAAGGTTGTGAGGCATACAGTTATGTCATAATATTGCACAGTGTTGTGCGGAATGCATTGAAGGTGTTCTCAGCCCATGTAGCTTTAGCAGTCCTCACTGGCTGCAACACTGCAAACCTAACGAATCATACCCACAGCGTTTAACCAACACATGTCATATACCAGCACTGTTTGCTGTCTGGTTTGCCACACACTACAACCTACATAGAAATATGCACATAACAACCTTCAACAACATATATATGTCCACCTTTCACAAACAGTTGCAGTATGTCCCTTGCTCTCTGCACATGTACAGATGCTAATATATCTGACACAGACAGATCTCTCTGTATGTGTGTGCCATACACACACAAGGACCACACTGTTGTAAGTCCATGTACCTCACGGCTGACCTGTTGGGCCTTGCTGCAACATGAACAGGTGTCACATGTGAGCACACAGTAATATTAGAGGGTGTATATATAGCTGCAACTGCTAGATTAGCATACTAGCCTGGTACAGCTGTTGCTAATGCTAAGCTACACGTTAATATGACTATCATGCATTTGTTACTCTGTCACATCCATGTTTACATAACTGTATGCGCTACTCCCCCAAACAGACATTGTACACACTACTGTTCAGAACACAGATAACAAGGATCAGATGTTTTACATTTAATGCTGAACTGCATATGTCACAGTCATATCCCACTGCACACAGCTACACACAAATTTCTCCATAGCAGTAGTTATGCAGGGCATCTGTTCATTGATATGCACTGCTGCCACATATGGATGATTCAAACTATGTAGAGTACTCTTCAAAAACATCTACTACATGCCAGTAAATACATATCTGTTACATACCTTTCCTTTGTATGTGTTTGTAGTAGTCAGTTCCGTGTGTTTTGTACACTTTGTTTTGTTTATATCTTATTTTTTTCAATAATTTTTTAATATATTATTTTTTTCAATAAATATTTTTTCAATATATATTTTTTTCAATGTATTTTTTTCAATTTTTTTATTTCAATATTTTTTTTCAATATATATATTTTTTTCAATATATTTTCTTTTATATCTTTTTTTGTTTCCTGTTGCTGTTGCTGTGGTCTATGTCTCTCTGTGTCTCTCTGTGTCACTCTGTATCACTCTCTCTCTCTCTCTCTGTCTCTCTCCCTCTCTCTCTGTACTTGCAGTGAAATGATTGCATGTGTGGACAGCAAGTACAGCCTGCTTTTATAGGTATCTGCACTTGTGCATGTGATGGCCTCTGCACCAATTGTTGGCCACCATTTGGCAATTGCATGCAGCCTGCTGTGTGATACTTGCAGTACTCACTGTCATAGCAACCAAATGCTATAAATTGCTAAGTCAGGTAGGCATAGCCCTTTCAGCTTTCCAAAGTGGGGACCATGCTTGTTTGCTGTGGACACCGTTGTGTAAGTCAGAAGGTTGGTATACTTCTTGTATCTGATGCTAGGGGTGTAGCCAAGGATTTGAATGTTGTACTCAGGCCTGAATGTTGCCACTTCCAGTACACAGTTGTCAGTGTAGAATTGTACTCACCCCTACAAATGCTAACACAAGATACATGGGAGTATGTAGTTTATTTTCTACTTATACAATTAGCTGCCATATATACATAGTTATTGAGATGTTTTCATTTGGCACATGAACTGTTTGTGAACTGCTATACCGTGGATATTTTTGTACTCACATCTGCACAGTTTGTGGGGTTTTATTTTGCTGACATTAGCACAGGATGCTCATGAAAACTGGACAATTCCAGTACTGAGTATGCCTACCTACATCCTTGCTGGACCTTGAACACACAGGTAATTTGTACATTTGGGTGAGGATTGTCAAGCTATGATACTGTGTGGGGGTTGAAAAGTGCTGCTGTAACATTATTTACTGCTAAAATGGCTGGTTCTGCTATCACAGTCATGTAATGCAATTCCACAACTGCTGGTAAAGTTCCACAGAACAGGTTCATGCAGTCTAGTGTGTACAAGGTCCGGGGTTCGAGACTGACAGTGGTGTTTTATTTTGCTGCTGAGCAGAACAAGGCCCCTCATATACAGGGTGACTAAGGCACTTTTAAGCAGTTGTAAGCAGGTTTGCGTGGGTTTGTGCGATGCTTAGCAATACTTAGCTAAGCGCACACAAGCGCACACTCGTGCAAACCTGCTAACTACTGCTTAAAAGTGTTTACTCCCTCTAACCCCCGCACTCATTTCTTTGAAAGAAAAGAAAATGAAGAGATAGGACAGTGGTGAAAAAGGGGCACAAAGAGGGAAAGACAGTAGGGAAAACAGCTAGGGATGTGCAGGACGGGTGTAGGGAAGGTCCATAGCTGCCCATTTCTTTAGCAGCAACAGCTGTGCATATACTAGTAATTTGGAGGGAAATTTAAAATCTTCCACCCCTGAGAGAGGGGTGAGGACAACAAAGTATGTTGTACTGCTAATTAAATTTCAGTTTATATGTCCAGTGGACATGTGTGCAAAATGGGCAGCTATGTATGGCGCGTAATCCTTTTGTGGGAGCAGATTGCCCTTGTTTTTTTTTTTCAGGTGAGAGTGGAATGTGGGGTAGGGGAAGTAGGTATATTTTGGGAGGTAGGTTGGGGAGGTAAACAGACAAGACAGACAAGATGCATACAGGGGCGGAATATGATACATGGGGTGGGTGAACACCATTGACGGGGAAGGATGTTTAGAAATCGCAAGCCCATGAGCACACAGATGGCAACAGTGGAACTGAGATCCCCACCCATGGGCAGTCACCACTGCACCTTCACAGCCCAGAGGGTGGCTGTGCTGGGGGCTGCTTAGGAGGGGCAGGCTCACCCCTGAATCGCGTCAGTCTTGCCTTGGGCTGGTATAGAGGATCAGCATCTGAACACTCGATCTCCCTATGCACTACAGCCCGGACCATTCAGAGGGTGATAGGTGGCCCTCCTGTGGCCACGTTGCATGGGTGGGATGAGCCCCATCCCCTGCAGTGCTTCCACCCAAAGGTGGCACAGGACCAATGCAGGAGGAGGTCCTGGGCTGGGCACCGGACCAGCTGGTGCCATGTGCCATCGCCAGCTGAGGTGGGACAGGTGGGTTCGGTGGGACCATTCTTCCCATACGTTTTATGTTTAGGAGGATTTAATGACAATATGGGCTAGTAATAGCCAACAGCATTCCAATTTAGTTGTAACAGCATATGGTAGTATTCCCATTAACCCAACACACCAGAGTTCCAACAGTTGAACAGCAAGCATAACACATGTATATATAGAACAACAGTGGGCATTCCAACAGCATGCAGGACTGATTGGTGGCAACTGTCCACCAAGATTGTGGTATGTGAACAGGGCACATGCATCAAAGTAAATGCAGATATTTATTAACCAATAGGACATGTGTCCCAACAAATGTTATGAGATTAGACATACCCATTGAGGTGTGGAATTGCATTGTTTATGCACATACAGTAGGGTGTAAAAAGATACCTCCATTAACAACTTATATATACTTATAGTTTACACTACATTCCTATTGACTGCAGTTATATATCCCCTACATGAATTATGACACTAGGCAATGTCTGTTAAATTGTGAAATGGGTTTTGTTAGTTCTTGATATACCTGACCTGTATCTGACATACAAACTGTCCAGGATGCAGATGTTACTGCTACATATTTATATACTTAATTTATATTTATATATCAACATGTCTGGATGTTTTCAGGTGGCATTATCAGGTATATTTTGATAGCCCCCTATATTTCTAGTAGCACACTGACATTTCTGGGGAACACAATAACAAGCTACTCATGTGCCAGATTAACCTGTACATGCCGGCAATGAACTGACAGTTGAGGATTGTATATATGCTTAACAGCTACTGACACTCCCTTCATCCACTTTATATGGGCCTACCCATGTGTGGGTTGACTGCACTTAATACAACAGTACTATTTCTATAATGCAAGGGTACAACACCATGTCGAAGAAAGTGACACGGACACACTACAGGAATTATTCCTTTATTACGCTTTAACTTGCTTTAGCGCGGAGTTGCCACTAGAGCAGCATCGGGCAGCGCCGGTTAAACAAGGTTAAACTCTTTCTGGCTCCAGAAAGTCTGTTCTTCAATTTTTCCCTTAGAACTGCTCTGTTAGGAACCTAAACAGTTTACACCTACACTAACAAGTGCAGCACTTGTTCCAAATAGCTTTTTCTACTCAAAAAGCTCAGCACTTGTCTTATAAGCATATCCCTTGTCTTATAAGCATTCTCTTTGCAGGTCAAGCACTCCTATATTATACAAATCTCTCACTAGCAAAACCCCCAGGAGTGCCCACTTCCCTGCTAAGCCCACTACTTTTCTGTCTCATACCAACTCATAATTCTTTCTAGCATGTCGAAGGGTCAGATGCTGGCATCCTCTCCTGCCCAGTTGGTGAATCTGGGGAATTCTGAGACAATGTTACAATTGCCTCATGTACACAGACAACCCTCTCCTCCTCCCACGTAACACTAACACTTGTGAGAGATGCAGCTATTTAGCCAGACTGGAGGCTGAGCTCTCTCAACTCAGGACTGGCAAGACCAGGCAGGAGGGGAAGGCAACTACACACACCACAATACCAGTCTCACATAACTCAACCACACCACTGAATCAAACACATAAACACACTAAGACATACTCGGAGGCTCTGAGTAAAAATTTACCTAAACAGCAGAGGCCTCCAAAGCAGACACCCAAGCAACTGCAAACTCAATACACCACACAAACAACACATAAACAACAAAATCAGTGTGCAAAGCAGTCACTGCCCTTAAGGCCAAATACAACACAAAACATACTTGTCATAGGTGACTCCATAGTCAGACACACTGACATCCCGCTCACCAGACTGAGTAAGGAGAAGGTCACAGTAAGCTGCCTGTCGGGCGCTAGAATCCACCACATAACATAAGCACTCAGGTCTCTCAACAGCAGGTACAAGTACGACTCAGTCATTGTCCACGCTGGTGTCAACGACCTGAGACGTACCTCCTTGGACTACATGAAAAGAGACATTGAGGAGCTCTCTGATTATGTAGCCCAGGCAGGTATGACCCTGACCTTGAGCAGTATCCTACCTTCACCTAGAATGATGCCACAATACAGTGATAAGATGATCAGCTTTAATAATTGGCTTAAATTCTGGTGTCATTCAAAGGGGATCCAATGTCTGTCTGCCTGGGATGACATGCTGGACAAGCCACGCTGCTTCCCAAGGGACGGCTTGCACCTGTCACCCCTAGGCTTCCGGATATTGGCAAAGGCTCTTGCCACCCCCATAGTGCCTTTTTTAGGCAAGGCTCAAATTCTAAACCTACTACCCTAGAACACAAAAAAGTAAAAAAACTAAGGGTAATGCTGCTCAATGCCAGAAGTCTCAATCTCAAGATGCACACACTCGAGGCCCTTCTCAGTATGGAGAACATTGATGTCTGTGCTGTGACAGAAACCTGGTTCAAGGCTCCTGAGAGCACCCCAGCACTAGCAGGTTTCACCTCATATCATGCGTTCCGGCACCAAAATCCGGACAACACCAAGAAAGGAGGGGGGTGTCCATATTCATAAAGGACACCCACACCTCAAGGTTGGTGGCAACGCACGATGCATCGGAGACCATCCAGGTGCAATTAACCATAGGCAAGACTGCTCTGCAATTTGTAGCATGTTACAGGCTACCCTCTCAAACTCAGGAACCTCACATGGCCTTCCTGAAAACAATGGAGGGGATAAATGTATCTCCAAACACCATCATACTAGGTGACTTCAACTACCCTAATATAGACTGGGAACACTACTCAAGCCCAAACACTCTAGCCCAAAGGTTCCTGGAGTTCATAAACTCAAATGCCATGGAACAACTAGTCACCATCCCCACAAGAGGAGAAAACATACTTGATCTCATCATCACAAACATGGGATCACAATGTTCAACACCGGAAGTATACCCCTCACTGGTGAGATCAGATCATAAACTAATCTCGCTGGAGGTCCTCATCCCGCCCCACCTGAAATAAAAAAGACCACAGTGAAAAACTTCTCAAAAGCCGACTTCACACTTCTAAAAACTAGTGTGGTCTCCTTTAAGGCACCTGAGCCAGTGGTAAACATTACTCAAACCGCTGAATCACTTACAAATGCCTTCTACCAGCACCTACAGGACTGCATGGATCAGGCAATCCCAAACAAAACTAAGACTCTTTGTACCAAAGGCAAGCGTCCAGTCTGGTGGACCCCAGCCATAAACAAGCTCTACAACAAAAGGAGGAAGCTACTACAAGATAGAGTAAAATCCTTGAAAGGTAAGACACCTTTGATCATTATAAGTAAAAAACTAAGAGCTCTCATAAAATCATCCAAGGCAAATTTTGAGGGAAAAATCGCCAAGGACTCAAAAGACAATCATAAGGCCTTCTTTAGCTATGTTAGAAACCTAGGAGGAAACTCCCAGATATACTCAGAATTAGTTCAAAATGATGTGAAGATTACTGAACCTACACACATTGCCAACATACTGGCTGACAGGTTCAGTGCAAACTTCTCCCCCTCCCCAAAGGAGAGATATCTATACCAGAGGATTGTAGCCCCCAAACATCTCCAACGCCCAGGGGAGAACTGCTCTCTCCAAAGCAAAAAACACAGCACCCATGGGACTGGATGGTGTCCCCGGCTGTGTGCTCCACGAACTCAATGAGGAATTAAACCCGCAGTTAGGACAGCTGTTTAATCTTAGCCTCACCTCAGGATACGTACCCAAGGAGTGGCGCACGGCGACTGTGGTCCCACTTCACAAGGGCGGTGCCTCCACCGACCTTGGAAATTACCATCCCATTAGCTTGACAAGCCTTATCTGCAAAGCCATGGAGAGGATCATAATGGAACTCATAAATAAAGACATAGGGAACTTGCAGACTTTGGATCCAACCCAGTTTGTCTTTGTCAAAGGCAGATCATGCCTTTTAAACTTGGTTGACTTTTTCGAGACAGTCACCAAGGCCATGGATGAAGGAAAGGCAGTCCATACAGCCTACCTTGACCTGGCAAAGGCCTTCGACACAATACCCCACTCAGGTATCATCGAAAAACTCATCAGCTTGAATGTAAACCCATGCATCACAAGATGGGTTGCAAACTGGCTAAGTGACAGAACCCACAGGGTCAGAGTTGCTGGAGCCATGTCAGACTCAAAGCCTGTCACAAGTGGTGTCCCACAGGGCTCAGTCCTGGGTCCACTCTTGTTCGGCATCTACTTTTCTGAAGTACAAGCAAACACAGGAGGGTTATGGCTGACAAAGTTTGTAGAAGACTGCAAACTGGGCGCCATAGTCAAAAACACATCTGACACAGATATCCTTCAGAAGGGCCTCACAGAAACGGATAACTGGTGCCAGAGCCATGGCCTAAAGTTAAATGCCAAGAAATGCATAGTCATACCCTTCGGGAAAAACAAGGTTACCCCTAGCTACCATATAGGTGGCAATCCACTGAGCACAGAAGAAGTCATCAGGGATCTGGGGACCCAGGTTGACAGTAGCCTTTCGTTTGACACTCATGTTGCTAAAGTAGTTAGGAAAACCTTCTACATTGCCCACCTGATCATGAAGGGATTCACATCTAGATCAAGGGAGGTCATCATCCCCTGTACTCATCACTCATTAGACCTATGATTGAGTACAATGCCACATTCGGAATGTATCTGACCCGACACCTGCAGCAGCTGGAAAGGCCCCAAAAGTTCCTCACCAAAAGGATAAAGGGTCTCAAAATATGTCTTATGCTGCCCGACTGAAAGAACTCCAGCTCTATTCAGTCTCATACCGCTTGCTCAGAGGTGACCTGTGCCTGACATATAAGGCCATGTCAAACCCTGATTTGATGAATATGCTTCACCTCAAAAAATCTAGATCCCTCAGAACCACAAGGGCGGGAGACTTAAACCTTGACACGGTTATTAATAGAACGTGCTGGAGGGACAGATTCATCACCCAGAGACTCCCTATGCTGTGGAACAAAATCCCGGTACATGTGAGGCAGAGCACCTCGCTGGCCTTGTTCAAGAGGAATCTTGACCAATGGATGGGGGATCGCAGATATACCCCAGGGATTACTTCAGTGTCACTGCTTGACTTCCGCTCTGTACTCAGTGCCTTAAAACTGGCCCTGCAGGAGTCTTGCCTCATGATGATGGCACAGCAAAATAATAGGCATAGTTTTATTCAAACTAAAGGGGTGGCAAAAGCCAAATAACTATGGGCTAGGCTTATAAATGCCCTTGGGCAGATAGCCTAGTATGAACCTATGAACCTATGAACCTATTAATTACATTACACACTTTTCTAGAGGCTCTCTCATTTATTTGATTTATCAGTGCATGCAGAGGACTTTTATTCAAGACATATTATACCTTTATTAATGGGTTACAACACCTTTTCACACTGTCTCACTTATTTTATATAACAGTACATGCAGAGAAGTTATTCAAGACTTATTATACCTTTATTAATGGATTACAACACTCTTTTTCAGGCTCTCTCACTTCTTTTATATGAAAACACATGCAAAATAATTACTAACCTGCCTGGTGGCACAGCCTTAGCAGCCTATGTGCATAGGCTTGCTGATTTGCAGCATGGACACCTGCAGCTGTGAAGTAAATGAAGGGATATTGAGACATACCTATCCATAACATGGACTACTATAGCAATTCTTACATACTTCATTCCATGGCTACATACTCAGTAGTGGGGCATTTTCCATTTCATGGGCCTCCTGTATCCACTGGTTCAGTCGGTCCTCCTTGCGTCTCTTCAGGTCTGAGTAGTGGAGTCGGACCTACTCACCAGTCTGAGGGACACCTGTGGCACTGGTGAGATCATGTGCTAGATGGTACCAGGCTTCCGCTCTGTACTCAGTGCCTTAAAACTGGCCCTGCAGGAGTCTTGCATCATGATGATGGACGAGGAGCCAAACCATTACTTTTGACTCCTCAATGCCCCACCGTTGCACTTCAAAATGAGAGCCCTCTCCAACACCAGTCATACTGTCTGCAGATGGGAGCTACAACCAGTTATGACAATTATTCATGCCTATGGAGCTTAAATATGCCTCTTTTCCCACACTTATTTGTGATTGGCCGGTTTTGAAAAAATCTCAGCTAAAAGCAAACCTGCTTAGCTATGGGTAAACTTCCATTGATATATATGAGTGTGTTGGAAATGCATTCATATGTAAAGCTGCCATGGCTTAGTGGTTTAGTACTGTGATTATGGTGCATAGTATCCCAGGTTTGAGGCCTGTCATTGCTTTTTATTTTACTACTGGCCAGACCGGCTAGGAGGTGTGGCTGTGTTTAGCTGACTTTGCTCAACTTTGCCCAACATTGCTCGACATTGCTCTACGTTGCCCGACGTTGCTCGACATTGCCCAATGTTGCACTAGTTAGCAAGGTGCACAGCTCCGCACAAACATGTTTTGTTTGCTCTAGTTGGCGCGATGCACAGCTCCATGCATAGCCATTGCACTAGTTAAAGCAGTGCTAAGCTATGAGCAATTATACTTAACTGTGCTTAATACTAGTAAACTTTGCTTAGCAGTGCTTCACATTGCTTAAGGTACGTTACTTATGCATTTATCAGTATGCATGACCATTCCACCTTCTTATCTATAGATACATATATATATATATATATATATATATATATATATATATATATATATATATATATATATATATATATATATATATATATATATATATATATATATATATATATATATATATATAAAATATCGTTCACTACCACATAGGTCATTTCAATGCATTTTACTAAAATTTAAAAGGTAAATGTCAGGAATTATTGTTATGCACAGATTTCCTACAGAAAATAGGAAGGGGAGTAGAGGGTCTTGAACCGGGAATGCATCCTCTTTGTGCGAAGACTCTGCCACTACGCTATTGCTATTTGGCTTAATTTGCACATAGGTAGTTTATTATCCTCTTCGATGTCTACACTGTTAACTGTAGCTAAACAATGGGCAAACCCATGCACACACACGCAAATACGGGCAGCTATATCGGGAATAATAATAAAAAAAAAAAAAAAAAAAAAAAGGAAAGCTTTACATTTTAAACTTGTACAGGGATTTAGAATGTGGGGGAGTGTAGTGTTGGGTATGTAGACATTTGAGCGGACTCGCTCATTTCAGTTGACATTTGCAGCTTAGGCACTTGCAGGGGCATGGATATTTGGACTGCTCGGCAGTCTGACACACCCCCTGCACTCGTGCACGCTCCGTGTTAGCCATAGAGTTGAGTCAGCGCGCCCTCATGAATATGCGTGATGCGCTGACGTCATACTCTTAGACTGCAAGCAAGACTTAGTTAGTCTTACACGGAGGATTAGTGAATCCCAGCCTCTGTCATTGTCCATGTTGGTGTGAATGACCTGAGATGTACCACCCTGGACTACATGAAAAGAGACATGGAAGAGCTGTCTGATCTTGTAGCCCAGGCAGGTATGACCCTAGCCCTGAGTAGCATCCTGTCATCGCCCAGAATGATTCTGCAGTACAAGGACACATTGATTGACTTCAACAATTGGCTAAACTTCTGGTGTCATTCTAAGGGGATCCAGTATCTGTCTGCCTGGGACGACATGGTCGACAAACCATGATGTTTTGCCAGAGATGGCCTGCACCCTTGGGATTCCGGATACTGGCTAAGGCTCTAGCTGCCCCTATAGTGCCTTTTTTAGGCAAGGTTCAAATGACAAATTCACCACCATAACAGGAACAGGCAAGCAAAAGCTGAGGGTAATGCTACTCAATGCTAGAAGTCTAAATCTCAAAATGCACTCCCTCGAGCCACTCCTTAAAATGGAGAACATCGATATATGTGCAGTAACTGAGACCTGGTTCAAGGATCCAGAGAGCACCCTGCATTACCAGGCTATAACTCATACCACAGTTTTCAGCCACCTAACCTGGACCGGAACACCAAAAGCGGAGGTGTGTCCATATTCATTAAGGATATGCACACCTCCAGGCTAGTTAGTCAGCATAATGCGTTTGAGGTTATCCAAGTGCAACTAACTCTGGGCAAAACTGCAATCCAAATTGTAGCTTGCTACAGATCCCCCATAATGCCCCAGGATTCCCACTTCTCTTTTCTTGTTATACTGGAAAATATTAGGGTTCAACCAAACACCCTAATGGTGGGAAATTTCAACTACCCCACCATTAACTGGGAAAACTACTCATGTACCAACTCCTTCACTCAACACTTTCTGGAATTCATAAATTCCAATGCCCTGGATCAAATCATCCACACCCCCACCAGGGGCAACAATATCCTAAACCTATTCATTACAAGTATGAGTGACCATTGTTCCACACCTGAAGTCAACTCCTCGTTGGTCAGATCCGACCATAAGCTAATCACCCTAGATATACACATCCCGCCCCCACCCCCCATTAAGGAAATCATGGTAAAAAATTTCTCCAAAGCCAACGTCATGCTTCTTAAGACAGAAGTGGTGAACTTCATGACACCCATGAAGATGCACAATACAGTTACGACTGCTGAATCATGCACAGATGCACTCTATAAGCACTTACACAAGCGCATGGATCGTGCTACCCCAAACAGAACCAAGACGCTATCCTCCAAAAAAAGGAAGCCAATCTGATGGTCCCCTGTCGTAAACAAACTCTACAAAAGAAGGAAGAAACTGTTGCAAAAGAGAGTAAAATCCCATCAGTAGAGGAGTTCCCTGGTCAGCCTCAGTAAGACGCTGAAATCCCTTATAAGATCCTCAAAAGCTAGCTACAAAAACAAAATTACCACTGATTCTAGGGACAACCACAAAGCATTCTATAGCTATGTCAAGAATCTCAATTGCAACATCCAGATCTGCTCTGAGTTACAGCACAACGGCATCAAAATTACAGAACCAACTGATTTTGCCAACATCCTGGCAGATAGGTTCAGTGCTAACTTTACCCTCCTCTCACCCCCTAAAGGGCCCATAACTATACAGGAAGAATGCAGAGTCCCTGTAATCACAGCTATGCAGGTAAAAACTTCACTCTCTAAAGCCAAAAACACAGCATCCATGGGACTGGGCAACATCCCAGTTTTACACGAACTTCAGAACGAACTGTCTCCCCACCTAAGCACCATGTTCAGTCATAGTCTCACATCAGGCTTTGTGCCCACTGTATGGCACACAGCAACAGTTATTCCACTCCACAAAGGGTGAGCCATCACTGATCCCGGGAACTATGTCCCTATTAGCCTGACGAGCCTGGTCTGTAAAGCCATGGAACGTATCATCATGGAACTCATAAACAAAGATATTGGTAACCTCCAAACTCTGGACCCCACCCAATTTGGGTTTGTGAAAGGCAGATCATGCCTCCGGAACCTGATCAACTTCTTTGAGGCAGTAACCAAAGCTGTAGACGAGGATAAGGTGGTTCACACAGCTTATCTTGACCTCGCCAAGGCTTTCGACACCATCCCCCATTTTGGAATTATAGCTAAACTCACTAAACTAGGTATAAATCCTTACATAACAAGATGGGTTGCCAAGTGGCTCACTGCCAGAGCCCACACTGTAAAAGTTGCAGACCCCAAATCTGACTTCAAACTAGTGACAAGTGGAGTACCACAGGGTTCAGTCCTGGGACTTCTCCTGTTTAGTATCTACTTCTCTGAAGTACAGGCTAAGACAGAAGGCCTTTGGCTAACAAAGTTCGCAGAAAATATTTTAAACTAGGAGCCAAAGTTGAGTCCCCAAATGATGTGAACATCCTACAGAAGGGCCTCACTGAGACAGATGCCTGGTGTCTGAGCCATGGCCTCAAGCTCAATGCCAAAATGTGCATTGTCACCCCCTTTGGTAAAAACTCTGTACCCATGAACTACCACATAGGTGGCAGTCTACATAAGCTGAATGTGTGATAAGTGACCTGGGGACCCAGGTGGACAGTAGTCTATCCTTTGATAATTACATTGCTACAGTAGTCATGAAATCCTTCTAGCTGGCACAACTTATCACAAAAGGGTTCTCATCTAGGAAAAAAGAGGTCATTGTCCCCCATTACTCGACATTCATTAGACCCATTATAGAGTACAATGCCCCTTTTGGAATGTACCTCACAAGACATCTCTAGCAGCTGGAAAGGCCACAGAAGTACCTCACAAAGAGGATTACTGGCCTCAAACAGATGCCCTACACTGACCGTCTCAAAAAATTCCAGCTTTACTCCATAGCATAGGTTCATAGGTTTATAGGTAGGTACTAGGCTATTGGCCCTATGGCCTATACAGGCCTAGCCAAAAAGGTACCCTGGCTTTCGCCACCCAAGAAAATTATTTTCCTGTGCCCTCATCAAGCAGAACTACAGAAGTGATCCCCAGGGTGAATTTCCTATTACCCATCCAATCATCAAGATTTTTCTTGGAGTGCTAATGAGGAGCTCTGTTTGACATAGATAGGTAGTCTGTTCCAGAGTATGGGAAGTCTCTGGGACAGGAATCTATCAGTCCAGCATGTTCTGTTTATTGTGGTAACAAGGTTTTGGTCCCTAGAGTGTGTAGCTTGGAGGGATTTGGATTTCTTTAAGTGGAGCATGTCCAACAGCTCTGGGTTTGACATAGCTTTGTATGTTAGGCAGAGATCGCCTCTGAGTAGGTGATATGCGACAGAATAGAGCTGGTGTTTTTTGAGTCGGTCTGCGTAAGGCATCTGTTTGAGGCCAGTAATCCTCTTTGTGAGGTATTTCTGCAGCCTTTCCAGTTATTGTAGATGTCTTGTAACTATAATCATATCGCCTACTCAAGGTGATCACTGCCTAACATATAAAGCTATGTCAAACCCAGAGCTGTTGGACATGCTACACCTAAAAAAATCCCAATCCCTCCGAGCTACATTCTCTAGGGACCTAAACCTTGTCACCACAATAAACAGGACAAGCTGGAGGGATAAATTCCTGTCCAAGAGACTTCCCATACTCTGAAACAAGCTACCCATCTATATCAAGCAAAGTTCCTCATTAGCACTCTTCAAGAAAAATCTTGATTAGTCGATATGAAATAGGAAATGCACCCCGGGGGTCACTTCTGTGGCTCTGCTCGACAGGGGCACAGGAAAATAACTTTCTTGTGTGGTGTAAGCCAGGTAACCTTGTTGGCTAGGCTTACTTAGGCCCTTGGGCCAATAGCTTAGTACCTAACTATGAACCTATGAACCTTTCCAGTTGTGCATTTGTATAAACTTGGGTGACACAAAACTACATAGTTTTGAAGGAGAATGACTATAGCTATGGAAAAAAAATCAATAAAGGGAAAATGAATAAACAATATGAGCTATTGTGAAAATACCTCTAGGACTAGAGCTATTACATATTCCACCATTGATCAGTAGTTTGCTATGTGGTGGGCCGAAGGGATATAACTATTAGGTTGCAACCAGCAATCCTTCTAGTTCCTCCTGTATGTAGACCTTTGCGCCTGAAAACAATTTGGTACTCTATAATTTCCCATAAGACTCACAGATGTAACTGAAGATAGTATATATAGTTAGGGGTGGGGGCACAGCCCCCTAATTTGATGGCGTGGGCATGTAGCCCCCCACTTATTTTGAGTACATATTGTCTTCCAGAGAGAGGTAGTCATTGGTGTTGTAACTATGCATGTCTATTGTTTAAAATGTATTGTTATGAAGTTTTTGGTAAAATACAATCTAAAACAAACAAGGTGGGGGTCTATGCCCATACATCATCCAATGTGGGGGACTGTGGCCCCCACCCCCTGACTATAAATACTAACTCCAAGATCACACTGCAGTGGGGAAAACGGCATATACCTTTTACTTACCTTACAGTACTCTACACAGTGCCAATGTACAGGAAAGCCTCCAGAAAAAAGATGATATTCTTATGGAAGTTTGGAAATTAGGAGGGTAGAAAGTGATAAAGATTTGGAAGGTTTCATTTAACAGTATATTAAAGATGAGAAGCACCAACATCCTGCAAAAAAGTGGTGGCAGTTGTAATACCTATACCTAAAGATGATAAAGACCCATCAGATCCAGCTTCATACTTCATACATACATTTTTGTTATAAATTGCGATTATAAAGTGGTTGTGTCTGTAATGGCTAAAATAATGGTGACGGTGATGAACACATTGATAGATATTGATCAATGTGGTTTTGTGGTGGGGAGGCAAACATTTGACAACATTAATAGAACAATGATGATTGAGAGGGAAGCAGAATGTAAGAAAATACCACTATTGTTTGTGAGTCTTGATGTAGAGGAAGCATTTGACAGAGTTAGCTGGGACTTTATAATAAAATTATAAGGTTGATTAGGAAGATATACAAGATTCCCTGTCAAGGAAAGGAGATGGGAGAATCAATTCACAAAGTAAAAATGGGAGGATATCAGTATGGCTCCAAAATATGCAACAAAATCTAGACGTTTTACGAGCTTTGCTTGGAAGTGTTCTCATAGGTATTTCTATACCCCAGGCAGACTCCAAGTGTTTTTCTCAGGTAGATTACAAATGTTGGAGACGTGATGGAGAAGAAAGAGGTAAGTGGGACATAGCTTTAGGGAGTGTCATCAGTTTGCAGACTTTAAAAACTCCTGCGCATTACTTTGTTAGAAATACTGGGTGAGAAAATTGGTGTAACTGGAAATTACTTTTTTGAGCTGTGATACAGAATCGGGATTGCCTCGACATAGTAAGGCCTTGCTGAGTTTAATTCTGGTGGCTGTCAAAAAGCAATTACTAGAAAATAGAAATCAAAGTGTAAATCAACTGTACTAGAAGTAGTGAATATAGTAACACGAATAAAAGAACCAGAAGTGGGATCTTTAGAAAAGGGTAGGAGCAAATTATATGGAAAAATGGGAATTATGGGAACAGTAAATGCAGAATAATGCTTTGGAGGAGGAATGACGTTTAAGGGAAGGCAGAAATGGAATGAGCTATGTAATGTTTGACTGACAATGTCTGTACCGATTGTGATATATAATGTTTGCAAGTGAAAATACGTCAATACAGTTTGCTTTCATTTATAGAAATGTATGATTGCCTATGTCATAAGTGAAACTTCAGTAAAGATGTTTCTTGTTTAAAAAATATAACTTCAGTAAGGATTTTATGGGATGCTATCCATATATCTATTTAAGTTTGAATAGTGTTTGGGTCTTATCTTTGTTTAATATGTAGGAGAAGTTTGCTCCATAGGTGTAGGAAGCAATGATAAATGAATTTATTTCAGAATTAGGACTAAACAGTTATATGGCATCACTAGAAATTGAGCCCGTACCTTCCACATGACAAGAAGATATACCTAACACAATACTAACAAGGAAGACAAAACAAGGTGGAGGTAATTAACTCCTGTGCTACAAGAAATGGCTGGTCAAGAGTTGAGCCTTAATCCTTTGCACTAATGGCCAAACTAGAAAAAAAAAAAAACACTCGTTAAATAAATTGAATGTGTATGCATATAATGCTGGTATTACTGATACATTTTTGTAATTTTTTTTTTTTGTCATTTGTTAACCAGAATCTATGAAACATGTTTTTTTTTTTTTTTTTGGTGGTGATAGAAAAATGACCAGATGAAATCCACACAGATGCAGAGATAACATGCAAACTCCACTCAGACAGCGATGGGGATGTTGGACTGAAACCTGGATGCTGGACCTATGAGACAGGGAATCTTAAACAATGAGCCACTGTCCTGCCCCAAAGAATGTGGTAGATGGTTTTATATATTCCCAGACATGGCTATAGGGTTCTTGGTTGCCAGATTATCCTGCTTTTCTATAGTACACCCACAATATTACATCAGTTAGAAGTTTTGCAGGTGGCAATAGCCCTGGTGAAAGTACAGGATCACTGTACTGATGAATCATATTCTTCAACTACCTACACCGCTAGACCACTGTTCTGCAGATTTTGCACAGATCTTATGTCAATACCAATGTACTGCCCTAAATACTTATTCAGGCTGAGACATTTATGATAATACAAAGCAGTTTATTCAATAAATATATGTTTTGCTGCTTATTTCTTGGTGTCTTTAGCTTCGATACACTGTTTTACTTCATACGATCTGCTTTATTATTGAACAATTTGATTGTATGAGACTGCAGTTTCAAACTTGAGTGCTACATGTTGGTTTGGGCTAAAAGATATTTTTATAAATATCACTTACCAACTTCTTTTGATAGTGAATCTGTAATGTATTATATAAACTGTGATCTTTCTACAACACATTATTGGTTTTGAAGGGAATGCCCACTAACTGTGCCAAAATGCATTAGTTTTAATGCTAAGACATAATAAAATATGTGAAAAAAGGCAGAGGAACATGAGAAAAAAAAATAGAATTGATTGGAACTGTGTTCAAACAGTGTGATGCGTGCTATTTAAAAAAAGGCACATATCAGCCACATAATAAACTAAGTGAAAAAATCTAATTGAATTTGAGCCTTGACTTCAAACTGTAGAGGACTGATATATGATGAGAAAAGTTTTTAGAACATGTGCAGGTTCTGGTAGTTACAGTGTAAGATGAAAAGCCAGCAAGGGCATGTTGTATTTTGTTCATTCCTGTTTCATGAAAAGCTGAGTGTGCTTTTACAGTAATGTCAGTGAACAGTAGTTTTAAGGAAATGTCTTATTTTCACTATTGCCTTGCAATTAGTATATTTAGAGATGAAAGACTGTCATACTACTGTTTTTATTTGTTTTTTTTAATGGATTTATATTCAGCTGCTATGTAATACTTTTGATAAAATCAGTTTTGAATATATATTCTTTTAGCAAAAAAAATAAAAAAAAAAACACACACACACAATCAGAGATACACACTTATATACTGCAGCTAAGCAACTGCCTTCTGATCCATCAGAAGAATTGCATAAAACTGATCTTGTAGTCTGGTAAGCCCCCTACATCCCCACCCTCACATCTATATGTGCAAACTATGAGATCACACAACACTGAGAAAAAGTTTATTACATCACTAAGCTGTGATTTCTGAGAGTGATCACCACCATCTACCACAGCCTCATAACAGTGAAATGTACCAAATAAATAATAATAGTAATAGTAATAATAATAATAATAGTAGTAGTAGTAGTAATAATAATAATAATAATAGTAATAATAATAATAATAATAATAATAATAATAATAATAATAGTAATAATAATAATAATAATAATAGTAATAATAGTAATAACAATAACAATAATAATAATAGTAATAATAATAATAATAATAGTAATAATAGTAATAATAATAATAATGATAATAATAATAATAATAGACTCAATAACAAGATTTTGCTAAACTCAACAAAATTCACACTACATCATAGTTTGGAAGCATTGTTGAACTGCGTGATGCGAGGTAAAAAAAAACAATTTGTGACCTTACTTTGGGAAGCATGAAATACCATTTCCTGCAAAGACATTTCAGCAGCCACCAGGGAGCACAATAGGTGCTTCATATGTATCTGCTTTACAAATAATATACCAGTTCTTTGATGACATGCTGCAGCATGTGGAGAGCCATATGCAGTTTCTGGACTGCACTGGAGACAAACACCTTTATACTTGCATTCCTGTACCCATATGGTCATGACAGTCCTACCTGTTGCACATGGCTACCTGTATGACAGCCAGCACTGTATACACAATCAACTGAAAGGTGGTGTGCAATGCACAGGATATTTTATAAAATTTGTCAGTACTCTATTCAGGCAGTCCTCATGGATACCACAGCTGGCAAAAGTTTGATCAATATCAGAGAAATGTATGGGGTAGTTTCCAACAGAAGTATCTTATTGGGGATATAGGATAAGCTCTGGAGCCACAGAGCCAAGGGTGATGGCACCATTACATAACCTAGACATCATAGCCAAGAGGTCATGTAAGTCTGCATTCTTGCAGACCCACTACAATGCTGAGGGCATTCTCAGTCAGTAGAAGGCCCACTTTCATTGCCTACAGTTCTCTAGTGGTACCCTGCAGTGATGCATTTTTTGTGTCTGCAATACTGCAAAACATATGTGGTTATCTAGAGTAGGGAAATTACCACTGAGGTACCAGACAGATGGAAGACAGCCAAGACTAAAGTGCCATGTCATGGAAGGAACTGGCTACAGGGTAATTCCACATTATGCAGACGTGGAAGCAATATGGTGTGGCACTGGCCAAGAAGCAATGTGTCCACAACTATGGGTCAGAATAGAAGTGATGTATGTAATACTACCCCCACACTGTCATTTATAGTGGACTGACTTGCCACACTGTGCAATAGACACTAGTTAACCCATATGACACAACAGTGTGGGCAGGCCACAGCTGTCATCATTCTCACGTGTGGGATGTGCCACAGTGATAGGCTCAGCAATGGCTACATGTGTTGATGTGGAAATGGACTAGACATATGGAAAATATTGTGTTACATGGCTGGGTTACTGGGATGAGCTGGGTGCACTCTTCAGGGACAGACTGCATCATCCTGAGGGGCACAGGCTGCCAGATATTTGGGCACTTGCTCAATATTGGTGCCAGAAGGCAGAGCTACAGCAAGTGGTGGAGTGGTATATGGGTACGGATGTGACAGCGGGTTGAGTCCATATTTGGGCATGATGCAGGCTGTCATGATTGGCCTCGGCCATGCTGGCATCATGTTAGTGGAATGAAGCTAACAACAATATCTGCTGGCAAGGATGATGTGGAACAGCATGACGATGACTGCTTCTCCATGCAATACAAAGGAGCCATGCAGGGGCTACATCTGCAGGGCAACCTTGGACTGTCACACTAGCATCACCACAGCAGGTGGTGGTGAAGTAGTGACAATATGTGACCTCAATGTTCCTTCTTTGTGGGGCATACACACAGAGGAGGCAGAACAGCAGTGTCTTCTGGTGTGGTACTCTCCCTCATGTATAAAGAAGGAGGATCCTTCAGGGACTACATTACTTGTCACGTTGGGATCCAACCACATGAGCAGGTGGGTGAACTCCCTGTCCCTCTGATCCATAGTTGTTCAGAGGCATTGCAGGCCCTTGAGTAAGATGTACATCACACGGTATGCTAATCAGCTCTGGCATGACATTTGTGCCATCTATCTGTGCTAGTATCATTGACTTACACATTCATTTATTTATACCCATTGCAATACTTAGCTTGGGCATTGACTGGGAGCCATCATGCTAACAGTCACCGCAACACCACTCTCTACTCAGTTGTTCAGCTCCATTATAACACTGCTGGTGTATGAGCTGGTGATGAGGAGGATGATGATCATGATGATGATTATGCACCCTTGTGCTGTCTACCAGGCATGTCTTGCTCTTCCATATCCATTGAAGAGGTAAGGATCCATGGGCAACTGAGTTATTTCAGTAGATATGAGTAAAACGGAGCTCTCCACAGTTATGGCTGCTGATAGTAACATTGTGCTATTGAACTAAGCCAGGGCTGCACTACCATCATTGGCAGGTTCTGATAATGCATCAGACATGACTTGTTCTTTTGAGGCCCAGCCTACAACTGCTATACCTGTGATAGCAGAGAAATTATCACTCATATGTACAACTGATGATATGTGATAATCCTGCACCCAAATGGTTCAGCAGCATCGCAGGAAACAGATTGTATGCCAAATGAAGACAGAAATTGTAATGTATGCTGCCATTCTTCCATTTCAGATGTGCCTGAAGGAAAGATTTGGCAATGTTTGGCATCATACTGCACTATGTATGATTACAGTATAATTGATTTAAGAAAATTAGGCCTTATTGCAGTTACCGATATTTATAAATATGCTGTGCTCATGTTTTATTGTATCATTCAGAACCCTATGATAATTGTGAGAATAACCCGAAGATAATTGTGAGAATAGACTGGCGTAGCAGAAGAAGCAAGCTTGCATATCTAGGCATCTGGTTTTGTATACTGAACTGCTGTCATACCTGCATATCTCTCCTCTCCTGCTTAGCTGCTCAGATTTCTAAATTTGCTAGTTAACTTTACCATTGTTTAGAGTTTTTCCTTGCTACATGTGTCACATAACTTGAAAATGCAACAGTAACTGTGTCACTCTTCCCACTACAACCTTGTATTCCTAATAATACCATTACATTTTAGAACACTAATCTTGGTTGCAACACGCATTTAAAGGTGTAGATCTCAGCTGTAGTACTTTGCAGTTAGTGTTATTCACCACTTCATACGTAGGTGCCACCCTGTGTCATGGATACCAGCATTTACCACATTTTTTACGTGCCACCTGCTCATAACCTCCTCAAGTTTGTGTGATCCGTTTGTACAGTTTGATTATTTCCTGTTGACTGATACTTATAGACTTTGTCTCTGTCCTGGAAAATGTGGACAGAGTACCTCCTATCTTATCCAACCTGCAGTCCACATATTTTTGAAATCAGTGTGCCAGGCCTCGATATCCCTTTTATGTTACCAAATTTCAGCTGACTGTATTTTCCCTTCCAGAGCCTGCAGTACAAAAGGTATAGCACCAACTAGTAGTCATTGTTTTCAGTTTGTTTTTCTTTTTTATTCCGTTATTGTTTGCCCATGTTTTCTGTGGTGTTAGCTGAGGAATTGGTTATGGTGCTAGAGCATCTACTTTCCCATGCACCAGCCTCATCAACACCTTCAGGCACCAGTTGCCTCCACCATGGCCTCTCTGCATGGGGAACAAAGGACATCCTGTGAGAGGAGATCTTGAGGGTTTGTTGATGGCCTCTGTTGCTGCTTCTTTTGTGGGTGGTGTAGGCTCCATTTTAAGGAGTTTAACTAGAGTGGTCCCATCTGATCACCTTTTGGGATGTGGAAGGGCTGATGAGGGCTGTGGTGTGCCAGTGGTTGAAAATTTGGACTGGCACTCTAGAGTGCATAGTTATACAACTTGCCCAGTCACAAAGCTGCATGCTGTGAATACCAGGCCATCATTAACAGTGCCCAATCATGAAGGCAGTCACGGAGGTGACAGACTTTGTACTGGGTTCACCTCTATGCAGCTCGGCAGGCAGTTGTCTCCCCACTCTATTCCATATCATGATATTCTCTTTTACTTATGCCTCACTCCCTTCCCCGCCTCATTTTTTTGTCCAGGCATTTTCATCACAGATTGCTCTATGTGTGGTTCTCCTTTGTGACCCTAAAATTTGTATCCACACCTCGCTGTCTATATTTGCTTACCATTTATGTGTGTTTATCTGACCCAGCTGATATCCCTAAACATTCCTTCCTACCCCCACCTCCATCATGCTTCTTTCTACTACCATTCTTAAAATAATTGTCTCAAAAATATTTCCACCCTCCCAAACCACTCTTGCCCTCTCCTTGTCCATCTCTTTGCGCCTTTGCTTGCACTTCCCTTTTCCTCTTAGACCCATCCACCTATTTCCTTCCCCTTTATAATATAAACATAGTAAGGACTTTGCTGTGTATTGATTGTATGGAATGTTGCCTTGTTGGTTGAGTCTGTGACATACTGGAGTCGCACTTTGTTACATGTGCAGATGCTTATCTTTGCTGATTGCTATCTGTACACTACTGAGGCTGGTCATGTGACCCATCATAGCACAGTCCATATCTCTGCAGATGGTATACTACTTGTGAAAGGATTGCTTGTTTATGCAGCACTAGCCACAGTGCAACTGTTTTACTGTTCTCTCTGGTTCCTGGTAATTATTAGTATTTTTAAAGAATTGTGAATATGTATTATATGTCAGTAACTGCATTCCTATCTTGTATCACAGATACTTTACACTGTACTTCTTATTAGCAAATCAAAGCATACATAATGCTTGAAAAAATTCTATACTGATGCTTGGTTACTAAATTTTACAGTTTCAGTGATTTTTTTAGAGCCGTCTCTCAGATAAGTTATGCAAACATAAGTAATCATTATGTATTTATAAATATCCCCAGAACAAGGCTAACATAATTTTTGCACATCAATATGAAGGACACAGTGACCTCAACAAAGGAGTCTAACTTCAACATTTATAGTGATATTAACACATTATTTGTTTAACTAATATGTTTTACTCACTATAAAATCAGTGTTATGCCCAGAGGAACAATTAACATAGCCATTTGAAGATGACTCTGTGCTGAATACGTTTCCTGCTTATAGTCTGTTAGAACTATTGCAATAATGAATATATTTAGTTGCTTTTAAAAGGAACACTTCGTGTCTGCATTTTAGCCTAGGCAAAAGGCGTCTCAGGCAGAAAATTCTCAGGTGTCTGGAGGTGTCGAATTCCACTGCTGATAAGAATGAATAGCTTAACTAAATGTAAGTTAATTACTGTAACCCATTGAAGTTAATTAGAACACTATAACATAAAAACAGTAAAAAAGGTGTATAAATTGAATATGTGGGGGCCTTTTTATGTGATACATAAAATGTCTAGGACTGTGGGCTTAGAGAAATTGGTTTATGACATGTGACCTTGCTACTCATCCTGAACCCATATAAAGTGCACTGAAAACGTTTTATGTCATTGCATCATGCAGACATATGTGTGAATGCTGAAAGTCACAGCCATATGTGAATGGCCATGTTATTTAATTAAAAAAATGGGAACAGTAGATACAGCAAATTTGTGTTTTTTATTTCCCTGTTTCTTCTGCTTTTTCTCCACAGAAATGTAGTAATTTGTGAAGATAGTGACATGTGTGTGCGCACATCAAACAACCATACCTGATTTGTCAGACATTTCATTACAGAATGGCACAATGCTTTCCAATATGCATTGAGTACTTGCAGCTTGTGTACTGTACACAGAGATACATTCATACATAATGCTACAGATGTACTGGTTTCTGAAGGTGGGTTCCAAGGTTAGAAATATTAATGTGGCATGTTTCAACACTGACCATCGTTGTTCCCATAGCTTAACATGGATATTTCAGAACTGTGGTGCTCTTTTCTTGATTTTAGTGATCAATAAATGTGAATACAACATGCCAACGAGTGACATAAATGAAAAATATTTCTATATTTAGGTATATTTTTTGCTCCAATGCTCAAGCAGAGACATTGATGAAGTCACTAAGACTAATACAAGAGGGTGAAATGCATTCAGCAGAGGTGCAGGTAGGGCTTACAGCTAAACAAGTAATGCCTCAATAAAAAGTACGTGATTAGATAGTATTTCTGCATGCCATATGTTTCAGTACTTCAGAGATGAGTATGTATTGTATCTTCTTCTTCTTTTATACATAGTCATCATTACATTTTATTTTCAGTGCTGTTTTCTGTAATTTTTGAAGCATGCATAATATAGCCTGTTAAATATTCACATAAAATATTGCATCAGGCTGTAATTCGTCCTTATAGATATTACTGTTTTCATGTTTATAGCAACTATTTACAACAGTAGCACCTAATGGCATCCTGCCTTTTTTTTTTGGAATGGCTTCTTTATGTAAGTACCTTACCAATATATAATAGGCACCATAAGAAAAGTCAAGGTGTAAGTAACAAAATAATACTAGGATTTTTATGCTATATTGGAGATATTAACCATCATTTGTCAATTATTATTCATATTTTCATACTTCTATTCATATTTTCTTAACTGAGAGAGCTACACATAAGTGTAACTGCCAGTTGTGAAATCTAACTCATTGCAGCTAGGCAGTTGTCCACTTCACCCACTGTGCCTACACATCTAACGGTAGCAGTCTACAAGATACAGCATCACTGTCCATGTACAATAAAGTATTCTGTCAGTGTTCCTAGTTGCTTGATAACAATTTTGAATATATGCAATTTTCCCATATGTATATCAATATTTTCAACACTAAGTGACTTACAAACAATTGTGTGGCAGAAGGTGAAACCTTATATTTGCACTGCAAATTATACATCTTGTGATATACAGTGTCATATGGTACACAGATAAGAATAATTGATCATGTTTGTACACATCACATTTAACAAGTACTCTGAAAGGAATATTTGTTGTCGTATGAAATCTCAAGTCTGGCTGAACAAAAGTGATCTGACACTGTAAGTCCAAGTTGTAGAGTTTCTAAGATAAAAAATGTTGTTTATGAGGAAAAATATAATTCTGGAGTTGAATATATTACAATTTATTATAACTTAATGTGGAAACTGTAAATGCACTGACTATTATCACTGTGAAGAAGACATTTTATGGATAACATTGCTGGTTGTATCTTTTAAACAGCTTTTTGCAGTTCACAATATATTTACTTTTTCTTGGCTTATGAGTTTTAACTTGATTTTTCAGAAAATGTTCTGTAAATATATTATTCTGCCAAAATGTCACCCTTAATGGCATTTTTAATATGTTGGTTCCCAAAGTTACATAAATTGACATGATTCTAAAGTGACACATAAAATGACGGTGGTAGGCATGATGTCCATGTCCAGTACTCCATATTCTCAAAGCTAAGCTATAATAAAGAGGTTTATGAGCAGGTAGCTGCTCATAGCTGGCTTATTATGTGTTCAAGACATAGATGCCAAGTGATTCACATCAAGCATACCTCTTAACCTGGTAGCACAAGAAATTGGGGAAGAGCCTAAAATAATGGGGAGCAATGGCCTAAAATAGGATCAGATTTAAAGGTAAGAGCCTAAAATGATGGGGAGCAATGGCCTAAAATAGGATCAGATTTAAAGGTAAGAGCCTAAAATGATGGGGAGCAATGGCCTAAAATAGGATCAGATTTAAACATTGCTCTTACAAACTCAAAAAGTTGCAAAAATGACAGGATTTGTGTTTGCATGCATATTTCTGGGGAATATGAAGTCTGAAACTCAAATGTAGATCATTAAGGACTTCAATCCTCAGTGATCTACCAAAAAAAAAACAGATTTTTGAAGGACAGAGACAAAATATGTCAAAAATCTAGACATTCTGCAAATATCTGGGCAGTTGATAGGTATGACATTGAGAGAAAGCTGAGCATCACAGCTGTCTGACATCAAAAATGTGCAATGCTATGATGACCTAAACTGCCATGGAAACCTTTTGATCGTGTAGTGTTCTTGTGCCTATTAATCTTATGGGTTAGGAGTCCTGCTCCGCCTACAAAGTGCCGTGACATCATGCAGAGTAAGCACTAAGACCTACCTTTCTGTATCTATCATGTTCTGTTATGATGGCATATCTTTTCAGGCCTACAACTGGAATAGTTACACACACCACTTAACTAACCATTCAGCCATGCTCACAAATTCAATAAAACATCAGCATAAATTCCTCTACATGTATACAGCTCCACTTTTACCATAGAAGAGTTGCATGATATGTAGGTAGCTGTCACAGCACTACTGCACTAATACAGAAGAATTTTCTTAAGCAAGACAATTTAGATAAAATAGTAAAGACATACTCACCTTTATGCCTGGAAAGCCATTCCATCCTCCTTCTGCATAACAAACTATTCTCCTCATTTTTTTCCTGACATGTAAAGAAAAATGTAATCATTTTGTTGCAGGCCTTCAGGGTTGTAATTATGAAACCAAATATATATATATATATATATATATATATATATATATATATATATATATATATACAATGTGGGCCGACATAATTACACGACATCTCAGTTGCTCTTAGATCTCTTCTTCCCTTTAACTCAAAAAGTCACAAAGGTACCTACACAAGTTATTGTAGTTGTGCTTGTGTTGCACACCATAGCAAGCTATGCCATCAATATTGGTGAAATAATTGGAGAGATAGTGTAAGTCATATGGTTTATACTGTGGACTCTCAAAGGAGATGTATCTGGTGGTCCCTATGCTGTAAAAAAAAGGGACATTTTAGATTCCTCATCACACCACCAGAGCACCCTGCCAGATGTGGTGCCAGTGGAAGATATGGCTATGATCTAGGTATCATTCCAGCAAATAAAGGATAGGATCTCATGATCATGCTCATTTTCAGTTTCAGTAATTACTGCGCAACCTAAGGAATCCAAGTTGCATGATTTCTTGAGGGCTATGGAAAAGACAGCACAAAAAATATTGATGTGCAAGGTGGTGTTAATGCGTGAGATATGGCATGACATTTATGCATATTCATGAAATTAATAATTGAGATCAGTTACTCTGCAGTGCCTTCATCTTCTGAATATGTAATACATGTTAAATGACATCCCTGTTTGTGTCATCAGCCTGCTTGCACATGCTCATTATGCTCGAGTGGTGCTCATGCAGGTTCATAATACTAAGAGAACTTCTTAAGATGAGTATGGTTATAACCGAGACACATAGAAGTAGAAATTCAGAAACATTCATGAGTTGAACCCTCATTTGTATAATTGCAATTCTGAGAGACTAATATCTGCATGATTCCTGGTAATCACAGAGACTTATCATACTACAAGAGACAATGTAGACCAACACAGAGGAAATTTGCTACACCTGGAGAATGTTTTAAAAAGAAACATTTCTTTCTTTGTGAGGTAAGCCCTATTTTCTTTAACTTTTATGTTTACTGCTGTCACTTTAGGTGGTCTTGCTTGTAGACATGCCTACAGAATGTGAGTTTTGAATGTATTAGAAACATTTTTTAACTGACCACTGCAAACAAGAACAATCAAGGCAGTTATACAAATGAAATGGTGTGGATAATTAGGGTCAGACGTCTGGCAATGAAAAAAATAATTCTGAATTAAAGATACAAAGCAAAATTGTTTTAAATTGCTATGTACTGTCGTTGCACAATGTAGAACAAGAGATTCATCAGGTGTCAGGAGGTATTCCTGCTGTTGTTGTATAAGCGTGTGCTTACTGGTGGCAGTATGTGTCAGGCATGCTTGATGTGTGTTCAGTCACACAGGCTTTACCATTTGTATGCTGTGCTTGACTGTATGAGAGAATATGGTTTTGGTAGGTCAGGGGGACATTATCATCATAATTACAGCTGAGCATATAACCTTTACTGTAGATGATGGCTAATACCTTTATTCAATGCACTGTGAAAGCTTGCAGGGCTCCGTGGTAACATCCCTTGTCAGGTAACGTGAAGTGAAAGGCAGCTGAAGCACAGGGTGTATGCCGCATATATTTTTATCGAACTGTTTGTTGGGGGTGGCAGAGAAACGGTACTACATTTGGTGATGACTCTGTTGGGCCATTCTTTAAATGATGATATATATTTATAGACATTTTGCAACACAACAGTCTTAGTTAATTGCAGAACAAGGCATAAAAAAATCCAACTTTATGCGTATACACATGTAATTTATTCTTTCTCCGCATAGTATAATGACTGGTAAAGGAAAGGTAAACAAAAACAAGTTCCCCAGTGCAGAGAATGAGTGCTTGAAGCAGGTTGTGCATCCTCATGGCTGACAGATGTTCATCCAGGAGGCAGCTAGCCTTGCCATGACCATGATTGGCAGGATATGGTGAATGACATAAACGTTGTCAGTGGCCAGGGCAGAGACTACCAGCAAGTCGGATGTTGGGCCACTGGCTTGATGAGAGTTGATCAAAAGTACTCTGCCCACCTTGCACATGAAGGTGGGGCTATGAGAGGTAACTCTTTGGTCAAATCATTATTATCTGAGACTGAGGAGTTTCTTGTGAGGGATCAGACCCACCATTATCCCATAATGGGATGCTGGACTTTGGTGCATGTTTCTCGAATTTCCATTTGCGATGCCCCAGTTGTGTCTCAGGAGTCTTATGACCAGAACAGACCACTTAACTGTGTAGACTACTACATACTTACAGAAGTATCTCTGCTGTGTAGAAACACCAAGAATTTAAACAAAAGCACTTGCTCAAGGTAACATCTATCCTTTTACATTCAGTAACTACCTGTCACGCTCATTATTTCTGAAGGGTATTATGTATTGTGGGTATATTCATATGGGTTCCTATGAGTACAATGAAAACGCATTATGTCGAATGTGTTTTCGTCAACACATGTAAAGCGAACAGGCAAAACAGCGAAGCGGCTGTTTAGCAAATTCTTTCCCTCGGAAAGAAGTCGCTTGACCACTTCATTGTTTTGCCGTGTTGTGAAGTGTAGTGTGGTCCCTTGCCTGGTATAGCTGCCGAGCGTGATTGTGCAACAGTTACTGACCTTAAGGATAGGGTGCGGGTTAAGGTAAGTGCATATGTATGAAAGTGTTTACTGTTTTATATTTTGTGTTAGATGTATGGTTGAGTTACGTGTGTATGTGTTTTCAGTTGTTTACTTTTGTTTTGGGGGGGGCTAGAAATAGGGTTAACGTAAGTGTGTATGTGTTTGGAGCTGTTTATGTAAATGTGCGAGAGTTACTGACCTTAGGGTTAGGGTGCAGGTTAAGGTAAGTGCATATGCTTTAAAATGTTTACTGTTTTTGTTTTCGTTAAATGTATGGTTGGGTTATGTGCATATGTGTATTTAGTTGTTTACTGGTTTTTGGGGGGGTATAATTAGGGTTGGGTATGTGTGTATGTGTTTGGAAATGCGTAATGTTTTTTTTTTTTGCGGGGGTTGGAACAGCGATTTCTTTCCCTAGGAAAGAAATCGCTGTCCCGTGGATTCAACATTTTCAGCTTTCACTGAAAATGTGTCGATGTAACATTGTTCGGTGTTTTAAGCATTCGATGTTGCAATATAGATCCATTCATATGATGTCTTTAGAGGTGACCTAAATCTGGATCCCCTATCATGACTATACCGCTGCCTCATTGGAGATAAATCTAACTTTGACAATAATTATAGTGAACAGCTGCCATTTTTAGGGAACACAGATCCTGTGTTGTATAAAGAGAATGTGGAATCCAGACCCCCAACACTATCAATGGACATTACTTCTGTGATATGGGACCCACACAAAATACACAGATTACTGGGGAAGGATAGGTTTTCAGGTAGGTATCCTGCTTTTGCACAGGACTTAACTGTCTGGCACAAACTGCAGAGTTGTGGACAACATAGGGGTGTTTGGTGTACTGATGGCCATAGACATAATCAGCAGTGACCCTTGTGAACAAGCCATTTCATTATCTGTAACCCAGCACATGTAAAGAGTCATCGTACAGGTGGCAGGCCAACAACACTTAAGTCTTTACAGAGATAGTATACAGTTTACAGGGTGTAGGTGACAACCTGAGTGACTATGTCACATATGTATGACATTATGGACATATTTCATCACCTGCTGGTCCAACTAAGGCCCTCTGTTTGTTACAGGATGTGCTCCTGGAATGTGTCACATGGACACTCTATGTCTGGCTCAAATATTGATGGCATTTCTCAATGCCAATACAAAATAACAGATGTCAATAATGCTTTGGCAAACAGGACTAAATTGCTTTAGTGCTTTCCTGTGTCTTACAATTTCTGGTTAGATAGTTGCTTACTACAAATGTAGCTAATGAAATATGCTTTTTTGTCCTTAACTTAAACTTGAGGTGCCAGACTGAAGTATTCACCTGATGCCAGAAAAAAGAAAAAATAACTACAGCTCTGACTCTGACTTAGCTGACATCATACACAAACTGCACAGAATTTATTACAGTTAGAGCAGCACACACACACTTCTCCTGTGGAAGACACTGCACAGTGTGTACTCCCTCCTGTGCAAATGATAACTGGACCCCTTCCATTTGTCTTTTGTTTGCTTAGGTGAACTATACCCAATACATAGCATGACAAGTCTATCCATGGGTAAGCACAGTGTAATTGTAAATTCATATGCATCACTTTTATTATAGTGTATATGCTTTAATCTGGCTAGACATTATGAGCCAGAGCCTATATTGTGGCCAATGCCATAGTGTACTGCACTCACCTTCTTCTAGCATATTAACCCTACTGCAGATTCATCCACTGACCCATCATCTTGCTAAACCACCACTGCCTGGTGTGGTGGAAGATTTTTCCTCAATATTTTATTACGTGATATAACACTACGGATACTAAGGATATCTCTTTTTTAAATGTGCCATGGTCATACTGCAGGGTACCACCAGATATATACAAGCAGCAAAAGCATACCTTCAGCAAGCCAAACTTGTTGATGACCTGGATTTGTGACAAAACATAATTGTAGCAATCATCAATGAGATACTCTTGGGTAAAGTCAACTTTCGTAAACTGTTGACACAGGCTGTATATGTGCCATTTTTTTTTCTCACAGAAAATAAATCTTAGTTCTCCATTATTTTGAACCCTCACTCAGATCACTGTGACATCTTCTCCCACAATCTTTACAGCTTCTTAAAGAAAATGTGGAAATGTTTGTCACATCCGTTTAGACCATATGCTTTCCATGCCTCCCATCTCCTTTTTCTTTCTTGTATCTTCCCTGGCTGGATAGTCCATCTCCCTTTCCAACTGTTACATACCTTCTTCATTATCACTCACAGTTCTCATCTAATTAATAACGTTATTCCTCTCTTCACTCCTTCTTCTACATGTTCTTTCTCCATGATGAGTGCACTCCAACTAACAATTTATCTCTATGCTTATCCTGTAATTTAGTCTCCAGCAAAAGTATAATTTTCTCTCCTTTAAAGATTTTATGTTACCATTTCCCTTCTGACAATTGTGAGCACTCCCTATATTCCATGTTATTAACCTTATGTAGTTCCTTCCATTTCCACTACACCAAAATTATTGTTTTATTAGTCTGTTAGTCCTCTATGATGGCATTCTTACATATTCAACCCCAGTCTGCCCAAATTCCTCCAGCATAAGCATGATCGTCAATGTTTTTTGCCCTGGCCTCTACTTGTACTCTCTGACTGTCCATTTATACTTTAGCAGCTCATTTCAATAACTACTCCACCCTAGGACTACAATCTTTGTCTATTTTTTTATCTTCCTTATACATTTTAATATATGATATATGATATCACTTTCCCTCCCTCTACCTTAATCATCACTCCCATCTAAATTCTCCACCACGTTTCCATTAACACACCTGTTCTGTTATAATTCTCCTTATTCTGTGCTCCCATCCACATCTGGTCATGGCTGACACATCTTTCACCCTCTTTAATAAAATCTGTTTGATCCGTTCCTTCCTTTCTTGTCATGTAGCAATATACACCTGTAGCTTATGCCCTGTGCTGCATTTCTGTCACTTTAATGCTATAAACCCTCACACTGCCCAGGTATACTTACCTTGGACATTATACTGTTATTTCTTCAGTTATGGCAGTTGGTATATAGGCTTAAAGAGCTTTTAAGGAGCTGTTTTCTAAGGTCCAGAGGAGCAAGTTTTGATCCCCTCTGTCTCCATTGATTACCTGTGTGAGTCTGAGCAAGTCTCCTAATCAAACACCATCCCTGGGCTGAGTGTGAAACAGGTCCATGGAGATCAATGCTCTACCCTTAAAACTAATACAGATGAAATAAAATAAAATAAAAATAAACATAAATAAGCATGTTTTGTACTTCCAAAATGAATATATCATCTCTACTAATCTACCTCTGTGCCTTTTCCCTTGAATAATCAGATCTAACCCCCCATTAACTCTTGAAGATGTAGGCCACAGTCTTTACATTAGCATGCAGGTACAGCAACATGAGAATATTAAATGTTTGATATTCTATAGTTCTTCATTTAACTTTGTTAAATGGGTAAGTAAACTGGTCCAAATACGATATGCAGTCAAGAGTTAGTGACATCAGTTTTGAAACAGAATTTATAAAACAGATTATCTTCTGAGTTGTATTTCAAGCCAACATTTGCATTCAGGTTGCATTTTAATTGGCAGTTACTATTAAATAACCACTATAGTTCTGTTTTATGTTAAATCCTTACAAAAATCAATGTATTCTGTACAAGAATACTATCACTTTAGAGTTCAATAACTACTACATTTGTACATCTATATCAATGTTATTGTTAAGGTTCACTGCATTATACAGAAGAATACTTGAATTGTTTATTTACATATTTACCATGATTGCATAGCTGTTTCTGTGTGTCATTACAGTTACAGATTGTGATTTTAGTAGGTAGCTTATACACCAATTCCATAAATCTAGCTTGGTTTCCTATAACAATTAAACTTATATTAAGTAGTTAGGTACGCCTTTCAAGTGATTTTGAAAAAGAGATAATTTGCTAGGTTTTTGTATTTTATCTGGTAGAGTATTTCATGCTGCAGTAGACGTTTTATAGAAACCTCTCTGTTGCTCCCATGGTATATGGGTATCTTTTCCAGATGAAAGATATCTTGACTTTATAGGCTATATTGGGAATTTCAGACTAGTAGTGTGTTTTTAATGTTAGGTGGTAGGTTTTATTAGGTTAACAGGAATTTGTGAAAATGTGCTCTTGCCTGAAATGGTGAACATCTGCTTTTCTGCATGGTACCATACTGATGTTCACTCTTATATGATAAATGAATGAATCTGAGTTTTGGTCTTCACTGTTTGATGGGTAACAATATTTTATTAAGAATTTAAACATTCAAATGGTAGAGAATATTCAAGTCAGCAAATGAGGTCACTTTGTAGTTATTCACACTGTAGCTTCAAGAGCCAGACCATATAGCCATGGTGGTGCAGTGGTAGCATCGTTGCCTCACAGCAAGAGATTCTCCTGTTCGATTCTTGGCTGGAGTGCCTTCTGTGTGGAGTCTGCATGTCCTCTCCTCGGTCGAGTGGTGTGCTAAAGACATGTGTGAATGGGCGTGCCTTCACTGAAGGCTGGGTGTTGGGCTGGCAACTTGGCACCATAAAAATCTACTGCCAATCATTAGCAGACCAGAGTTCCACTGGGCGACCCCTAACCGGGAAAATCTGAAAAGATAAACAGCTTCAAGAGCCAAACTGGGGGGGGGGGCTCTATAGGATATGTTACTTTCATCACAACTTTGTCAGTCTGTTGCTCTACATTTCTGTGAATGGGTAACTTGTTATTTAATATAATCTCCAGATACTGTTATAGTTTAGTTGAGTATATGGATATTCCTTCAGTATCTTTAATGCTTAGAGACTGAATTTTTATGAGTCTCTTCTGAGTTCCTAACATCATAGTACTAGACAGACTATTGATAACTGAGTTAGATAATTAGAAGACATCTCATTCCATGTCTGTGCAAAATCCTCTTGTAACTGTTTATTTAGTGCAATTGGTGATTTATGTCCTCTTGTATATGCAATGTCATGTACATATAGGGTACAGCTGATATCTTGAAGATCACAAAGATTGTTCATAAGCAAAGAGAATAGCATTGGTCCAATCACTGAGAGATGTAAGACACATTTTATTATACACCTTGCCTCTGAGGCAGCAAACTTAATGTATACTACAAAGAAACTGCAATTGATGTAGCTTTAGACACATTGAACTACTTATAAATCAAATACAACTTTGACAGCTTTCAGAAGAAGTAGCGAGTAGTCCCCTAGCTTCAATGGCATGTTTAACATCCAGGTAAATAGCACTTCTGTGATGGAATCCATGTTGTTTGTAAGTATTTCTTACATTTAAATGTATTTTTTTATGTAGTTAGTTATTCACTCTATTTTGTAATCCAAGTGGAGCACTGATCCAAACTGACCTATTTAAGTTTCAGCCTGGACAAATATACATGACAATAGAGGAGCAAGTTAACAAGAAGTATTATGAATACAAGCAATGTGTTCTGTTAAGTCAGGTAATGAATGATTTAATAACAGTAATAATAATAAAATATATAGTAGAGTGGACAATAAGAAGGGATGGTTGGAGTAAGGAGGGCAAAAGAAGAAGAGAGTGAAATAGTGAAGGGATAGACACAAAGTGTAAAAAATAGCAAAGGTAAGACAAGGGCACACATAATTTAACTCCAAGCAATATATACAATGTGGAAGAGATGTCCAATATTCATGTAGGGAAGTAATGTGAAGAAGAAGACAAAGATGCCTGACTGGTAAAGAGGTGAGGGGAACTAGGTGATGTGACCAAAGGGAAAGCATTTGCAAATTGATTTGGATACGAGATGATCTTTATGCTGAGTATGAAATGATGGCTACAGTTAGTAGGAAGGGGTTTCTAGAGTTTGAGGCCTAGGATGGAGAAGGCATGGTTCATGCAATGATGTCTGGTTATGGTACATTGAAGAAGTGGACCTGGGTAGTTAAGACTTCTTAGACTGTAACTGGTGGATCATCTGAAGAGATCGGAGGCAAAGGAAGGACAGGAATATTCTTTGAGGAGCTTGTAGAGTTGGGATCCAAGAAGGAAGTTGACATGTTGTTAAAGCAACAGTCAACTGACATGATACAATGATGCTCATTTAAAGGCAAGATGGTAATGAACCTGCAGATAGAGTTACATAGAGTTTGGATGATGGAAGAATTTATCTTGGTTGATGTTAAGCTAGGCTAGTAGAATGCTTTTACCTATGGTATTCCTGGTTGGTCTGGAGAGGAAGGGATACATTTCATAGGGCCAAATAGAAGGGAATTATTATTTTCCATATTTGTTCTATTTGAAGGCAAAAGCTCAGTGAGGGATCAAACCACATACCAAGGTATGTGAAGATGATGACTTGATTGATGAAGTTATCATGATGGTCATAGATAACAAGTGACTGAGAATGTATTTGCCATTTAGGGGAGGTACCAAACAGTATTGCTTTAGTTTTGGAAGTGTGCATTACCTTTCTGTTATTTAGCCATTTGATAACAGAAAGGAAGTCAGATTGTAGTTGTTGTATGATCAAGGACATCAAGTCTAAGTGGAGTAAGACTATATCATTAACATAAACTAAGAGATAGAGGTAAAGGGCATCATATCATAGTTTATTCATGAAAATGGCAAAAAGAAGGGGAACCAGAATGGGGCCTTATGGGATTCATTTAAGGAGAGACATGGAAACAGAGAAGGTGTTCTGATGATGAACAGAAAGATAATTTTTAAACCGGGGAACTTTATTTGGGCTAATTTCAGTTTCCTTCAGGGGATCTAACAGAATGTTATGGTCAATCAGATCAAAAGATTTGCTGAGGTCAATAAAGATGGCTACAGAGAGCAGGCCTTTCTCCATAGCCTTGAGGTTGTTATCAGTAAGTATCCCTAGAGTGCTGCAGAAATGTTCCTATCAGCCCAAAAGCCATGCTGTTTTGAACAGAGTAGATGATATCTGGAAAACAGACAAATTTAACCCCCCCCCCCCCAAAATGTAATCCTTGCCACAACACTGACTTTCGTCCCATCTCCATTATTCCTGAGCTTGGTAAAATCCTTGAAAAACTAGTTTACAATCAACTCACCCATTATGTATTTATTTATTTAACACTTGTTTACCAGGAAAGTCCAACTGTTCCTTCAAGGAAAATGGGCACTTTCTGGCCCAGTAACAGCTTTTAAAGCTGTAAAAGTATACATATAATTATAGTTATTTATTAATTTATCTGTTTTTGAGGGTGCAGTACCTTATTATCTGACCCTTTGGTGGCTTGTTTTGAATGATTTGCAAGCAGTAGTTTTTAAAGATGAAAATGTGTGTATGTAACTTTTTATTTCTGGTGGGAGCAATGTTTGCGGATACATGTAGTGCATATGACATATTACTATTAGATGTTATTGTTGCTGTTGCAGGATAGTTTGTGTTTACATATGTAAATGTTTTGTGATAGCTTGCACTTTTTGGTTGCAAATGTATGTATTTTATTTATTTATTTTTATGCTATCTTCAAGAAGTTAAGATGTACTGCTTTGGGTATTTTTATAGTGGCTGTTTAGTGATAATTTACAATAACTACTTTTAAAAGTAAAAATGTGTGTGTATAACTTTATTTTGAGGGGGCATGTTCAGAGATGAATGTAGTGCGTTTGGCATTCTGCTCGTACATGCTGTCATGGTTGTTTTACGTTTTAAGACAGTTTTATTTCTTTTTTCTTATTAATGCTGTGTTTAAAGGTAAATAGGGTCTGTGGATCTGCTGTAAATTGTAATTTATTTTATAGTGGCTGTTTGGTGATGACTTGCAAGAAGTACTTTTAGAAGTTAAAATGTGTGTATAATTTTATTTTGTTTATTTATTTATTTGTTTGTTTGTTTGTTTTGGAGAGGGGCACGTTCAGAGTGCATTTTGTATTTCACTAATAAAAGTTACCATGCTTGTTTTGGGATAGTTGGCTTTTACAGGTTGAATTGTTTTGGGGTAGTGTGCTTTCACAGGTGGAAATGTGTGCATACTTTATTTATTCCGCCATTTATTTGTTTTTAATGCTGTCTTCAGAAGTGAACTGCAACAGCTTTTGTTTAATGGTAGTAGAGTGAATCGTGTCTGTCCTGGTGTCTATCATTTTTTGTTGTGCAGGGTAAATTATTATAATGTTAATGGTTTAAAAAACATTTTCCCATCCTGCTTTGATCTGGAGCATGCTGTAGGCACCATGCTAAATCTGTAGCTGCTTTGTTATAATATTTTAATGGTTAAAAAGCTGTGCTGCATCTGTTAATGTTTGTAAGGGCCCATTTTATTTTCTCTTGTTAGATATTGTTACTGCTGCAGGAACATACAAGTGCTATTAAAATACTTCTCATCTATTTTGACTTTTGCAGAATGTTGAGATTTTTGCCTCACATTTTTGGTCTATTTCCAATAAACTTTGTGGTTTTCTGGCAAATCATTTAGGTTAAAAGTCAATAATGACAGATGTTTGAGAACAAGTTTCGGACATTATATCTTTCAGAAACTACATGCTAAAGCAAAACCTATTCTAGTAACTTTCTAAGTTTATAATTGCAATAATAAAAATGTGTCCCTAATTTATAGCCTTTGCCCCTCATTATTTTTGGTTTTATCCAGATTTTTTGCTCTATGCAGATGAAAGGTACAGCTATCAGCTGTGTGATAATGTCAAGGTTTTAACAGCTGAAATATTCCCCCCCATACTTACTTGTGGGATCTACTGTGCCATTATACCATTAACTATTCTACCTTTTTAAATGGTTTGTAATGTTAAAAATGCCTTTCTCCTCCATTCCTCAGGTCTTCAGTAAATCTACTTTTCAAATTGTTTCATGTTTCAGGTTCCAGTGTTTTATGTCAGTTTTCAGATGCTGCATTTTTCAAACCAATGCTTTTTTTCTCATTCTTTCAAATGACAGCATTTCAGGCCAGCTATTTCAGATTAAGTGTTTTTCATGCCAGGTGTTTTTTCAAGCCATTTCTTTCAAGGCACATGTTTTTTCAAGCCAGTTATTTCAAATGCCAGTGCTTTTTTATACTAGTTCTTTCAAATGCCAGTATCTCATGCCAGCTATTTCAGATGATGTGTTTTTCATGCCAACTGTTTTTCAAGCCAGTTCATTCAGATGCTAATATTGTTTCATAGCCAGTTATTTCTGATGCCATTTTTTTCATGTCAGTTCTTTCAGATGCCAGTGTTCTTTCAAACCAATTATTTCAAATGCCAGTTTTGCTGTGTTACTGCATCCTCCTTGCACCATTCTGCTAAATGCGTCGTATATTAGGTAAGTACAGATTGAAGAATGAAGAAACTGTCAGCGTCATCACAGTCTATTGACAATAAGAGAATGTCCAAGTGGCAGAATGTCTGGAAAATGGAATTTAACTGGGTCGAGAAATGCAATTACCTGAAACCATCCTGCAAGTACTGAAAAAGGAATTCCTTTGTTATCCATGGTGGAGGAAACAATGTCACACAACATGAGGCAATTGACCAACATAAAACTGCTATTCTACAATAAAAATCAAGTCATCTGATGACAAAATGGGCAAGGAACACATATCTTGAAGAAGCAGATCTTAAAATCATTGCAGAAGAAGTCTCTGAGGCGGTACATGCAGTTAAGCATAATATCTGCTATAATAGTTTAAACTGTGCAGTAAAATTGGTCAGCCAGTTGTACAGTGACTCAGACATTGTAAGAAAACTATCTTAAAGAACGACCAAGGCTGAAGCCATCATTAAAATGTTCTAGGACCACACACATTGGAATGCCCCCTACATGAACTGCAGAAACCAGGCACTTCATTTGCCATATCATCATATGCTTCCAACAAGGGAAGCATAAAATTATTTCCACTTGTGTGGTATTTTTCCAAAGAAGAAGGGGTGGTAAATGGCCTTTTGGACTTCTAGAAAAATCTGCATGAAAGCACTCCTTATCCAGTAGCAACATTTCAGCATATGGGACCGATAATGCCAGTGTTAACTATGTAAATAAATCTGGTGTGTATACTAGAGTAAAAGAAAAGTGCCCATCAATCCAGAAAGCTAACTGTGGTGCCCACATAATTCAAAATGCAGTCAAAAAAGCTGTAACATAGTTACCTTATAACGTGGAAGTGTTTGTGATGAAACTTTTCCGTCATTTCTCTGGTTCTGCCTCAAGGACCAGAGACTTGATATATGTCTTTGATTTCTCTGGCATGGAATTTGAGAATCTCCTTAAGGCATGTGCCATCAAGGTGGCTGTCACTCCTGACACCTAATGAGAGAGTAGTGAAAAGTCTGCCAGTTGTCCAATAATATTTCCTCTCCAATGGATAAGAGGAGACTCTCCAACAGATATGGCTGTATTTTTCAGATAATGAGCATGGGGAGAATACGTTGTCTACACTGCCCCTGTACTGTCTGCAGTTTAGCACATATAGCACTTACTGCCATGGAGACATTTTCAGTGATGGCCTCTCTGAAGAAAACCTGCAGGCAAGAGCTAAAGATGATTTTGATTGTTTTGGTGAAAAATGTATGACACTTAAGAAATCAACAGACAGCACCTCTTTTAAGAAGATGAAAGAGACTTCATCATGTTCTTGGAGGCAAACATCAAGTACTTAGAACTGTGGTTTGAGTTTAGTGAAAACAATTATTTGTTTAGACTTTCCAAGTTATCGTTAACTGAGCCTTTTGTATTCAAAGATTTACTTTGTGTAACCACTGTCTTGTGTCTGCAGGACATAATGAAAACAATATTTTCCAGGACTATTTAACAATCATGCCCTTTCTCCAAGAATTACATACAGTGGGCTTATCACCAGGAAAAAAGTGACTGAAGAAATTCAGAGAAAGGCCTGAGCTGACTGCACCAGATCTGATAAGTGCTAGGGTATTAGTTATACCAACATCCAATGCATTTGCAGAGAGATACCCCCGGATTTAATAAAATCCATGTAGGCACCGTGTGCAGCCTACACAGAGTATATCCATGTACATGGCCATGATTTCCCCTCAGCAGCATGCCATGTATATTAATTATATTAATTATGGAGTGTTGCTGAAGGAGAGCATAGGAACAGAAATATTGAATCCATGGAGCGAGAAGTGTAGATACTACCCATGTTTGTGTATGGCTGGTCAGATGTTATGTACAAGGTGAGGCTCCCTGTAATGTTCGCACTACTGTTAAAATCCTGTGAATTGTTGTAAATGTATAATATTTTATTTTTATGAATTTATAAATTTATTTCCCATTCTGTATGTTTGCATGGTGCTGAGCACAGTGATGCCAAGCTGTGCTCACATATAGACAGCTGACACTGGCAACAAATCTAAAAATAGAAACTGGATGTAATTAATTAACAAAATTACAATTTTTTCTACTTGCCATTTGCACCAAGCAACACTTATACATACATAGCCGATGCCTACCAGACATATAAAAATAGAAACCGGATGTAATTATTTATTTGTGAATCTGTTTAAGCATGTTTGTGCAGCATGGTGTGGCATGGTTCAGTGCTCAGCAATGCTAACAGGTAGCCCAGTACTATATGTGAAGTTATACAAGCATTCATAATATCCAAGAAATTAAATGTCTGGAATTACAGCCTTATGCTTAGAAGGGCCTGGATTTGAGTCTGTAGCAGTCATACAGTATCTGAAATTTAATTTAGTATTTATGTTTACTTTTAAAAACAACTTTGTGAAATATGGCACTGCTGTGCTGAGCACTGCTTAAACATGCTAATGGGTACTAATGTTTGCTTGGTGCTAAGCTTTGCTAAAACCTTGGTTGTGTGAGTTTTTGCCCTGCATAGATCTGCTTAGCTGGTTTGAGTGCTAAGTCACCCAGCACTTTTTTGAATGTTGCTCAATGACATCGAAGGGTAGGAAAGCAGCCTATGTTAGGCACAACAGGTGAGAATTCTGCACCATTCTTTGGAGTCTGATTATCTGCAAACATGCTTGGTAGTGTTGGAGAAAGTGCAAGCTTTCGGGTGTAGAAATGGGGTATGTAGGAGTCCTGGGTCTTTGTTGGGCTCCTGGTAAAGAATTATGAACCCAGGCTGATGCAGGGTAGTTTCCATGGCTCAGAATGTAAGGCGGAGCTCTGGAACTTGTTGGCCAGGGAACTTACTAATGCTATTGGTATCCATCTTGCTGGTGAGCAGTGTCGCCATCATTATGATGACCTGAAGAGGAGAAAGAGGGGAACCTTGGACAACTGGGTCCAAGAGGCAAGAGTTTGGCATGTCCCACAAATATGTAAGTATATTTTCCACTGTTTTACCAAAAATGCAAGCTGAATGTCTGGAAAATACATGCATAATGGTGTGCTTCAGCAGAAAGGACTCACAATGTTGAGTTGTATGCTGAGCACCTGGCCAGGTTGTGCAGTGAGTGTGGTAAGTATAGATTTATTATGCCAACTTTAGTGTGCAATAAGTAAGAAAAACTAAAGCATTTACATGATACAAACTGTAGCAAAATAAATGGGCAGGTATGACTGTAGGGCAATAAATGGGCAATTAGAGCTGTAGTGCAATAAATTAACAATAACAACTGTATTGCAATAAAGAATAAACAATACCAATAACAGTAAGCAAAATGGTGTACAGCAGGATTGTGCTGTTATAACCATTGCAGTATAGCTGTATGCATTGCTTGTCTATGGTAAAGTTACTGCAGTCAAGTGTAACACTGTAATATCTGTAGAATGCAAAACTATTGGCCTGCAAACTGTAATGCTCAACTCATAGTATGGTCCAAGGCTGTCTCCAGGCCAATATCAGTCACATAATGCTCTCTGTTTCTCCTATTTCAGGTAATAAAGGTAAATGGGTGAGGTAGCCTTCTCTATGGGCAGATATTGTGTGTGGACTTCACAGTTATTTACCAGCAATACCAATAACATGTTAAGTAACATTGTTGATTCCTAAATAAATCTGTCTTAATATATGCAGTATGGCTATATTCCATGCATGTGTGTTCTACTGTCGATGCAGTCAAGAATAACACTGTAATAGTTCTAGAATGCAAAATGAATGTCATGTAACATGTATATCTCAACTCATAGTATGGTTCAAGGTTGTCTGCAGGCCAATATCAGTCACATATTGCTCCATTTTCTCCCACTCCAGGAACAAAAGGTAAATGTTTGAGGAACCCCATGCTATGAGCAGATATTGATTAGATTTCACAGACACTTATCAGCAATATCAGTAAAGTGTTAAGCAGCCTTGTTGATTCCTAAATATATCTGTCTAAATATCTCCAGTATGTCTGTATTCATTGAATGTCTATACTAAGTTGCTGCCATCAATTGTTACATTATTTGCAGATGTCCTCTGCAGTCACAGCTATTGGGTTCTATTCTCATGCCTGCCAACTAAGACATGATGACTCTCTAGTTTATTTACCATACACAACCACGCCTGTCAAGTGTCATGACTTCTCGTAATGTAATTAAAACTGCTTAATGTGTCTGTCACAGGAATACCAGAAAAATGATTACCTGGAATACAATGTATTACCAAATCCGCTTACAGAACATATTGGTAGTTAGGCAAGCCCACATTATGTGAAACTGTTCTGTGTAGTTGTGTATCTGCATTTGTTATTGCTTGGCCCATAATGACCCATGCTAACAGCTTGAGCGGCATGTACGTGCTGCATCAGCTATAGGAGAATTGTAGTCATGGTACTCAAAACTGACACTACACACCTGTAGAGTATTTATTATCAATGTTTTCAGGGATATAATCTACATTGTCAGTAATGGAATGTTTTTTTCTCTCTCCCCACACCTTCTCTTCATTTGTTTATTATTGTTATTTATTATTATGATTTAATATTAATATATTTTGTTAAACTAACAATATTTTGGTAAAATGTGATTTATTATTGTTATGTGTTATTATGGTTCAATATTAACATATATTTTGTTAAACTAACTGTTTTGTTGTCATTATGGTTTAATTCTTACTGGCATGCTGCTAACATACTGTTATGTTACTTAATCTTGTGTTACACACACTAAACATTAAAATGTATTTAGATTAATACATCTATGTTCCATTCTGTTATTCCTAACAATAGTTTGGCTATTGCTAACCTTAACTTATTGTTATACCTCATTTACCACAGTATGTCAGGGTAGGCCGTCTCTGGCTGATCCGCTTACCTTGCCTCTTTCAGCCCTGGCACTGGGACCCAGCACATTAGGCACCCAGATCGGTGGTGTCCCCTCTGCTTCCCCTGCACTACCGGTGGTGTCAGGTAGCACTGTCCCATGGGACAAGGATGGGCCCCTATCTGGGAGCGGTGGTGGAGTTGTCACCCAGGCTGAGCTGCAGGTTTTGGTGTGCAGGATAGTTTAGTGTGGGTTTGGCCACCACTTCTGCTGGATTGAGGACATGTTGGCCAACCTAGTGGGGCAACCTCCACCACTTCCACCCCTGGGCAGTGATAGAGCAGTGCTGACAGTTAGATGGGTGGGTATGTGAGTTACACTGCTGCCTTATGAAGGCACAACATATCCTATCCAAGATCTTCACCCCCTTATCTGTCACGCACCTCCACTGTCAGCTGTCTTGTCTGTCTGTCTGCAAATGCATCCTCACCTACCCAACCTACCTCCCACACATGTGCCTATGTCGCTTCCCCAACATTCCACTCTCACCTAAAAAAAAAAATGGCACCTGGTCTCCCCCCAAAAAATCATTCTGTACATAGCTCTCCATTTCTCACACCTGCCCACTGTACACACGTAATTTGGTCCAATTGGCTCGACAATGCAGTTATATTGTCCTCACCCCTCTCTATGGGGGTGAGTATTCAAAGTCATGTAAAAATTCTGTCAAACTGAACAGTTGTTGCTGCACAAGAAATGGATAGCTATGGTTCTTTCCTACACCCTTTCTGCACATTCCTTACCTGCATTTTACTATGTTTTTCACCCTGCCTGTACCACATTTCACCACTTTTCTATCTCCCCATTCTTCTTTTCTTTATATTTTTTATCCACTTCATACATTAATATGCAGTCGCAGAGAAATGCAACTCAGGTACTGCAAATGAGGGTGACTACGGTGCACCATAAAATCCTTTCAAACTCACAGTGCCAATTAGCACAGCTGCACAACTATTATACACATTTGAAGTACCAGCTTGTAACAAGGACTGCCCTTATACATGCTCCAAATTACTACCAGACTGTAACACATGGCCTGACAGTCACCCAGATGGTGGAAATATTGTTATATTTATCCCCCATGTTGCTCAAGGACACAAAAAACATGTGGTCTAGTACTCTGTTAATGATACCATTGTCTAACATACTTACCTTAAACACATGCCTTAACTGGACTGGAAAAGGTAGCCTCACTCTGGCACTGCCTCTTCTACAAGGCTGACACAGCTCCCACAGTTACTCCTACAGCTTGTTGTCCTCTAAAGTGTTCACACTCTCTGCCTATGCCTATTACCTGCAGTAGCAGCTGCAGCCTGTAGCACACCAATCTCTATGTAAAAGTTGCTGCTACAGACGTACCCTCTGTGATGAAGTAGTCTTCTCACTCCAGTAATGTCCAGTACAACATATCAGAAAGGGCCCCAGTCTTCTTGAAGGCCTTATATATTGTACTGTGGTTGCATGTGATTGGCTGATGATGGTGCAAATCAAATGTGTTGACTGCAATTAGCATTTCAGAGCCACAGATTGGTTAAGAGGCAATCACCTGCTGATGAGAAGCATGTTAAAAAGGCAAGCAGTTGGCTATGTGAAACCAGTCTGCATGATACTTTCCTCACACAGAACACTCGTATGCAAAATATTAAATATCAGCACATATCAGCAGAGAAGTACTGCACTCAATCAGGTATGTAACCATTTTGTTTGCATCAGGATGCAGATGTGTGAATATACTTATGGGGAATTTTGATCACAGCAATAAGACATTCTTAGAACTGTGATAATGACATCTGAATGATCGCCAGAATTGTTACACATACAGAGGATGTGCAAAACCTCAAAGGTGGAATGCATATTGTGATTGTGGCACACTAGATTCATGGAACGCCCCCTTTATTGTGGTTGTAATCTCACACTGCTATTTGTTTGGCACAGTTGTTTTGACATATTATCAGGGGGGTTAGCCCTTGGGGGTACCCTACAATAGACTCCATTGTCAGCCATGTGATTGTTCAGCAGTCTCTGCCATGCCACACATGGGAATACCTGACTATCGATAATACTCTAATTGTATTCACATGCTTAGTATGTTTGCAGACTGTGGAATATGAATGTGTGTTCAAACTGTGAATATTGCCAGCTATTTTGTCATTGCTGTGTCTCTGCATAGTGTATTTCCACGTACGTGATCCTGACATGTGTTGCCATGTTGTTGTCTTTCAGGAAAGATTTATGCTCGATGCCATGCAGCATTCATGGATCTGGAGAATGAACTGATATTGGAAGGGCTCCACCAGCACTATGAAGTCCTACTGTCCAGTGGAGCTACACCAGGGAACAGAGGGAGGCATTGTGGGCAGACCTTGTCCGTGATGTCAATGTTGCAGGTCATCACAACAGGACATATGAGCATGTTCAACACTGCACAATGGGCATGATCAATGCTGCACACAGATAAGCGACATATGTTGCCAGGGATCATGGTGCCACCAGTGGAGAGTCTTCAGTGGAACAACCATTCTCAGTCACAGAGGAATTCCTGGCAAATCTAGGCACACTCGACAGCTCCCAGGCATCCATCACACCCTACATTGTGGATGTGGGTGCCACAGTTTCCATGGCAGAATAGCATGCAGGTAAACTCACGTTGATCACCACTGCAATACTGTAGCATTCAGTGTGTCAGGACGTACAAAGTCTTACATGGATGTCAGGTCTGTCTGGTTTGGGGGGGGAGAAGGGTTTAACTGCAGTTTGACTGTCATGCTCAGATGTTGGCCACTATAACAATTAACACAGTTACTACTGTAAATGTGAGGTATATGGATGTATTACCATGTGGTGGTAGAGCATGCAGTGGTACTGACATTACCTCTCCCTCAACTTTTCACAGGTCTGTTAGGTATTGCATACGCCCATTTTCCTGCTGCTGGTAAGCATGACACTATTTTGTTACTGATGTATGTTTACAGCATTGTAATCCTTAGACTGTCATCTCAGGCCTGCTGATTGCATTGCTGTACTGTTGGAAAGATTACCAAATGCACATGTATTGTCTTACTGTACACATGTTAGACTCATAGCTATGCCTTGTAGGTGTGACCACACTGATAGATGTGACAGTATTGTCAGGACCCTACAGAGTGTCATATGTGTCAACTGTACAGAGTCTACACTAATTTCAACAGGGTACTTCACTGTTGCTAATGAGATTGCAGTGTAATGAGAGTTTATTTACAAGTAACTACAGCTGTTAGTGAGAAGAGTACTTTCCTCAAGTCCTACTAAAAAAGGTTGAGTTTTCAACAGGTCTGTCATAGTGATGACAGTGTATAGAGCCTTAAATATATCACAACATAGTACTGCAGAGCATAATAGTACAGGTATTAAGGTAGTGCTTTTTCCTTTCTTATAACAGGTGATTGGGAGGGTTGATGTCCTCAGATTCTAAAGGTGATGGTGGCCACAGTGGGGCACAGGTGGGGGTTCAAGGCCTGAATTTGTCCCAGAGGTTGACATCCCTCTACTGCCCTAATTGTTGCCATACAGAGTCTGTATGCCCACACATATCCAGTCCCTGTAGGACCCAAATATTGGACAGACAGATGGTGGGTACATTGAACAGGAAAGTGTGGCAACTATGGCTCCAGTGAGTGTAGACACTGACCATAGCCAGAGAGCTGGTGAGGTTCTACACAGGCGGATTGATAGGGGTGCTTGTAGGAGGCCTGATGCCTGTCTACCATCTGTTCCACGTGTCACATCATGGGTCACTCGGCATATGATTCGGGCCATCATGGACACACAGGCACATTTCTGAATGCAATTCCAGATTTATGCTTAGGGTTATGGATGCAGCACAATCTGGTATCTCTGACTGCCTCCACTGCTTTGGTGACACCCCGGATAGGTTAACTGATGCAGTGGACAGAAGATGGGCTGAGTAAGTGTCTGCCTTGGCCTGTGCATTGTCTGTGCTGGAACATCTGGTTGGAGTTCAGCATCAGCATCATGAAAGTAGGTCAACAACCCCATCTGCTGAGAGTCCATGTGGCCATGCACAATCATGCTCCCATAGTGGCAGTACATCCAGTGCTGCATAGGGGAGTAAGCTATCCACACCAAGACATGGCAGGCCATGGCTCATGGCCCAGGGGGTCCTGTGGAGGACACAGTCCCAGCAGACAGCAGTCAATGTCAGGTACTAGCCTCACTTCTGACCTTGGACATGGAGGTGTCAGTGCAATTCCTGGCAAAGACAGTTCCAGTGTTTGGGGCTGGAGACAATGAATTGTCAGCTCTACCATGTACAGTCCAAAGCTGTCCAATATACACACATGTGAGTCTAGCACTAAGCTTGACTGTTACACGCACACACACACACCACTGTCAAATGCATGTCACCTAAAGACACACATGTCACCTTTCCATGGTCCATCTTACATGCTTCCCCTTCTTGACTCACATACATGCTGTCAACTGTTTGGGTCAGCCTAGGCCTCCTGCACCCCCACACAACATCATGTGCAAGTGATGCTATCTTTGCCATATCCCTGTCATCCTCACCATTGATGCAGGGAAATTAAGTTGTGTCTGATTCACAGGGTGACTATATTAGTTAACATGTACTTGTGTAATGCAGTGCTGTTTTGCCATGCCACTTGTAGTGGTTGTTGACATATACTGTATGCTGGGAATTCTCACAAGTGTGCCACATACTATTTACCTTATCCCATATGGTGTTGTAATGGCTATATACTTACACAGTGAAAGGTGTGTCATGGACCTGTTTATGTTTATGTTTCAGGAGTCTGTTGAAATAACTTATGGATACACAGCAGCAATACAGCAACACAGGATAGCATGTCAGCACAGCAGATATATGTCTTCAGCAAGGTACAGCACTATAAGTGCATGGCTCCATTGGCTCATATGTGTATAACAGGCTAACAAAAATGGCATCTTTCACCATACTCATTCATACCTAATCTGTGAAAAGGTCTGATAAACTAGATAAGTGTCACCAAGGTTCTAGGAACTAAAATATCTACAAGCTGTGGTGCTGGAGATGACCCATCTACAAATATACTGTATCCAGTACAGTCAGTTGTCCAACAGCAGTTATGATTTTCATGTTCTGCATCCCATTGAGTAACCTGAACATTAGGTATGTCACAGCAGATGTGTGTTTCACATGCATGAAGGGTGTGTTTCATGTAGAGTGTACTGTCTGCGTTACATACCTGTCTTTCCAGAATGTACTATGTATACCACAGTGATGTTGTAGGTGTGTAGAACAGGTGAGAAACAGCATGTTAGTCCTTTCATGGATATGTGGGGGGTACAACATGGGATCTGACACTTCCCTGTCTGGAGTCATACACATCCCCTCCAAGCATTTAGGTGACAGAGTACACATGTATGGTCTTGACACAGACTCCATAGGACATGTTATCTACACTGTGCATTGGTGTACCATGGAACCTGTGTGGCTGCAACAGTTGTACAATATGCCTGGGTAGTGAATAGCAAGGGTGCCACTGCACACGATAGGTGTGATGACTGCCACATTCAGTATAGCAGTGATAGTGTGGGATTTCCATCCAATACCTGTCTGTATAGGGTGCACAACAGTGACTGCATCCCCAAATCTGACTGACGATTGAAAGGGAAAGGCTACATTACTCTCTGTGTCCATAATTCCATGGTTACTGGCTCAACTCTGTGCAGTGTGTGGACACTACTATATTTTCCATAGGTGGATGTATTCCCAAAGGATAGTATTGTGCAGTTGTTGGCATGTAGTTTTTGTCAGTGGCTCACACTACAACTGAATGTGTGTCTTAGGCCATCCTGGATAGCTATTGGTTCTGTATGGGATTTGGTGACAGCTCCTAATATGCAATCACCTGGTAATGTACTCAGTGAGATGTCACTGACAGAGGCTGCGACTGCAGGAAGGGAATGGCTAGAAGACATACGCCGATAATGAAGAATGGTGAACCCACTCATGAGTGACGTCATTGCAACAAAGATCTCCCAATGCTATCTTCCCAAAATATGACCATCAGACACTTGCCTATCCATCAACTGCCATAAAACTAAATAACTTATACAGCCTGCTGGCCTACTATTGTCAAGCACTTCCTTGTCAGTCCATGGTTGGTAGAGTGAGACATAATTCTGTCATCCATTGGATAGTTTAACAGTCAATCGGCTCTGCCAGTTACAGTCACTAGGCATGCTCTTGCATTCAGCAAAAGTAACAGTGTGTAGCCCAGTGTCAGTCAGTGCAAAACAGTGTTAATATTCATATCCATGCTAACTCCTCTAATGGCATCGCAGGTGACATGGCTCAGAGATCTGGTGACACCGCTTGGCATTACATGCAAGTTGTCCTCTGTACACATGCATATTGCAGTTACCTCTAGCATGTTGCAAGAAGGGAGTCATGCAAGGTGTCTGTACAGACCACAAACAAGATAGGGAAGTTTAATATGTATACACTGTGTTGCTTAGTCATGCAGCCCAATGGTTAATCCAGGTCCATACCTATGATGCCCTGGAGCAATGTCGTGACATCCCAACATGGGGAAACCACCATGCACCAATTTGTTTACTACTATGGGTGTCCATCACACTCCCCCAATGTGAGGTCCACCCTGGTGGGCTCTGCCCACATATCAATCTCCTTAGAACTACCAGCATGAACCTCCCCTTGCAAACAATATAGACATATATGTCATCAAAGACATGTATTACCTCCTGTGGGATCGATGACATAGCTTGACTGCGTCTCCCCTTTCAGATGGAACAGGCAAGTATGCAGAGGTCTACACCCATGCATTTTTTTCAGCAGCATTACAACTGCATGAACTCGGCTGTATGTGACAGGAGGGACACACACTCGTCGTGGCTCACCAAACCTGACAGGTGGACACCTGATGTAACCAGGCTGTACAATAACAGGTGGACAGTACTGTATGATAGTTGCAGTGAGTGCCCCACCCCCCTCACATGGAGGCATAACCTCCTCGGCTAAAAGATACAATAGTGTTGTTGTGATGCTGTGTAGGCATGGTAATTGACACAGTTAGCCACCCTCACAATGCAGAACCATAACATACAGTGTAGTTACATGTGCAACCTCAAAGGACAGGCCCAGATTGTCTGTGAAGTCATACATAATGCTGTCACATATGATGGGTCTGTACTCATAGCTAACCTGTAGTCCCGCACTGTCTGTGTCAACTACACTCCCCCCACCACATGTGACACATGACATTCTTACAACCTATCACATAACTTCCTTATTTAAAGAGCAATTCATAATTGGCCTCTCAATTGAGGATACACAGCATCTATTGCACATGCTAACATTCCAAGCTGCAGCCCACATGTGATCTGACAAGGATTGCCAACTCCATTGGAAAAACCTTGCAAGTATACTGAAACCACCGGCTGCACCCCAGCTGAGAAAACAACGGCAATTGTTATATCCCTGCACAGATGTGGCACATCCATGGACCAACATAACTACAGACCTCTTTGACTAAGTATACATATCTGTATGCCCAGTTGGCTGTATACAATTTGGATGTGTGACAGGGGGAACATGGCTGTTACAAGTGGTGGACATGTCCAAGGTAGTCACCCAGGACCTGGGTGAGGGAGAAATCAGGGCATACAACCCCCTAGACTAAGCCAAGCTGTCTGTCTATATCCCCCGATCATGCAACATTTACAAAGGCATCCGCAGTATTGTCATTTTAGGGGTCAATAAGTGGCCCATTGATGGCACACATGCTCAACATAGGGACGTCCACCTCCAGTAGATGATATGTAAGCAGCAGTGTTCAACACGGTGCAGTCCTGGGTTCTCCACTGCTTGGAAGCCATTTAAGCACAATACATACATCTACTGACTGACTGTGGCTAACAATGTTGGCTGATGCCTGCAAACTGTGAGAACTCATAGGGTCTTGGTGTTATGTCATTACCCTGCAAGGGGTATTGCTGAGCACATGCCCATTGACATAGTAATGGCCATGAACTCCATGCATATCTATATGTGGTATAATTTTCATCAGTAAGAGCTACGTACCTGGTAAGCAGCACATCAGTCGCATCATGTGCTATACATACACATGGGTGAAAGAATTGGGCGCACAGACCTGGCCACACAGGTGTACACCTCATGTGCCTCAGATCACTATGTCTCTACAGTGGTATGGCAGGAATCATATGGCATACCTGAGGGCACAGTCACCTGTAACTCCTAACCTCCAAGTACTCTTCCTTTAGCATGCCAATTGCTGAGTGCAAGAGCCATTTGGTAATGTACCTTTCCAACTAGTACTGGTACTTGCCCACAACAGTACTGTCCCTCACAAGGACACCTCATGTCTTCAGTATGTGTTCCATGGAGATCGTTTACAATGAGTGTCATCTTAGCCTGTGGCATATAGAGTACTCAGAGATGATTTGTTCCTTCCAACATGCTGGAAGTAACTGCAATACTTACTTGCACAGAGGACAACTTGCATGTAGTGCCAAGTGGTGTCCTCAGATCTCTGAGTCATATCACCTTGATATGCCATGATTAGAGTTAGCATGGATATGAATCCTAACACTGTTGTACACCTACTGACACTGGACCAAACACTGTTACTTTTGCTCAAGGCCAGATCATGCCTACTGACTGTAACTGGCAGAGCCCATTGACTGTTACATATGCAGTGGATGTCAGACATATGTCTCATCCACCAACCATGGCCTGACAAGTTCTATGACAATGTTAGGCCAGTAGGCCTTGCTGAAAACTGTGCATGTCGTGTACAGAGTGTTATATCAGCTGGTGGATAAGCAGGTGTCTGACAGTCATACTCTGGGAAGATGGCATTGGGAGATCTATGCTGCAATGATGCCAGTCACCAATGGAGTTCACTATCTTCCATTACTGATGTACCCTGTCTACCTATTTCCTCTCTGCATTCACAGCCACTGTCAGTGACCTCTGACTGAGTACATTAGCAGGTTATGCATATTAGGAGCTGTTACAGAATCCCACACAGAACCAAAAATTATCCAGTATGGCCTAAGACACAGTCAGTTATTCTGTGAATCACTGACAAGGACTAAATGCCAATGACTGCACAATAATATCCTGTGGGAAATCATCCACCCCTGCAAAAAAATGTAGTGTCCACACACCATACACAGTTGAGCCACTACACATGGAGTTATGGACACAGAGAGTAATGTAGCCTTTGACTTTTACTGGTCAGTAAGATGTGGGGATGCATTCACTGTTGCACAACTTATACTGACAGGCTTTTGATGTAAATACCAGACTGTCACTGCTATACTGAATATGGCAGTCATCACACCTATCATTGTGTGCAATGGCGCCCTTGCTATGTCACTACACAGGCATATCGTATAGCTGTAGCAGCCACGCAGGTTCTATGGTACAGCAATACACAGTGCAGATAGTATGTCCTATGGAGTCTATGTCATGACTGTGCATGTGTAGTTTGTCTCCTAAATGCTTTGGAGAGGATGTATATGGCTTCATAAAGGGAGGTGCCAGATACAACTCCCCTGTATCCATGAAAGGACTAATGCATTTCTTATCTGTTCTACACACCTAGAACATCACTGTGGTAATCATAGCACATGCTGGATAGATAGGTATGTAACACAGACAGCACATCCTACATGAAGCAAGCCCCCCATGCATGTGATGTGAAGCACACATCTGCTGTGACACACATTATGTGCAGGTTACATAATGGGATGCAGAACATGACAGTCATAACTAGTGTCAGGCAACTGTCTGTACTGGACAAAGGATATTTGTAGATGAGTCATCTCCATCACCACAGCTTGTAGATGTGTTAGTTCCCAAAACCCTGGTGACACTTAACAAGGGTAGCAGAACATTATACAGCTGAATGCTGCCATTGTCCTTCTTAGCCTGTTATACACATATGAACATATGGAGCCATTCACTTATAGTGCTGTACCTTGCTGAAGACACATTTCTGCTGTGCTGACATGCCATCCTGTGCTGCTTTATTGCCACTATGTATCCATAGGTTATCCCAACAGACTCCTGAAACAGAAACAGAAACAGGTCCATGTTACCCTTGTCATTGTGTAACTATACAGACATTACAACATCATACAACATAAGGTACACAAAAGTATGTGGAGTACCCGTAACAAATGCCAGCATACAGTATCTGTCAGTAATCATTACATGTGGCATGGCAAACCAACAATGCATTACACAAGTATATGTTAACTAATATAGTCACCCTGTGCATCAGACACATAGCTTAATTTCCCTGCATCAATGGCGAGGATGACCAGGATGTGGCACAGGTATCATCACTTGCACAGGGTGTTGTAAGGGGATGCAGAAGGTCTAGGCTGACTGAAATGGTTGACAGCATGTGTGTGAGTCAGGAAGAAAATCAGGTAAGATGGAACATGGAAAAGTGCCGTGTGTGCCTGTAGGTGATCTGCATTTGACAGTGGCATGTATGTGTGTGTGTGCATGTACACACTCAAGCTCAGTGTTAGCCCTACATGTGTGTATGTTGGACAGCTTTGGACCTTACATGATACAGTTGACAGTTCACCGTCTATGGCCCTGAACACAGGAATAGATTCTTCAAGGAGTTGCACTGGCACCTCCATGCCCAAGGTCAGTAGTGGTGCTAGTACCTGATGGTGACTGCTGTCTGCTAGGACCATGTCACCCATGGGAAAGCTCTGGACAATGAGCCTATGTCCTGCCATGTCATGGTGTGGGCAGCACACTCCCCGCCAGAGCACTGGATGTACTGCCACTACAGCAAAGAGATTGTGCATGGCCACATGGACTCTCAGCAGATGGGGTTGCTGACCTATGTCCATGAGTCCAATGCTCAACTCCAACCACACATTCCAGCACAAAGTGTGGTCCAAGGCAGACACTGTCTCAGCCCAGCTTCTATCCACTTCATCAGTGAACTGACCCAGGATGTCCCCAATGTGGTGGAGACAGTCACGGATGGCAGACTGCGCTGCATCCATAACCATAAGCATACGTCTGGTGCTCCACTCAGAATGTACCTGTGCCTCCATAACTGCCTAAAACATGTTTTGCGTGACCCATGATGTGACACCTGCAACGGGTGGTTGAAGGACTACTGGCCTACTACAAGTACCCCTGTCAATCCACCTGTGCGGGACCTCATCAGTTCCCTGGCTATGGCCAGTGTTTACACTAACTGGAGCCATAGTTTCCACCCTCTCCTGTTTACTGTCCCCACCCTCTGACTGTGCAATGTATGTGGCCTCCAGGGACAGGATATGTGTGGGCATACTGACTGTGCAGTGGCAATGAGGGCAGAAGAGGGATATCAAAATCTGGGACAGAGTCAGCCCCTGAAATCCCCACCTGTGCCACAGTGTGGCCACCATCATCATCAGAGTATGTGGAGACACTGACATCAGGTTGTGTAGGGGACAGACACTAACCCCCAGTCACCTGTGATAAGAAAGGGAAAAATAGTACATTAACACCTGCATTATTATGCTCTGCAGTACTATGGTGTGATAAATGTAAGGCTCTATACGCTGTCATCATTATGAAAGACCTGTTGAAAACCCAGCCTCATATAGTAGAACATAAGGACAGTACTCTTCCCACTAAAAGCTGTTGTAACTTGAAACAAACATTTCTTTACACTGCAATCTCATCAGCAACAGTGAAATACACTGTTGACATTTGTGTGGACTCTGCACAGTTGACACATATGACACTCTGTAGTTTACTGACAATACCATCACATCTATCAGTGTGGTCACACCCTACAAGGCATAGGTTCATAGGTTCATAGGTAGGTACTAGGCATTCTGCCTGAAGGCATTTATAAGCCTAGCCAGAATGTGTTGGCTTTTGCTGCTCTATTAGATTAGTTCCCTGTGCCTATGTCCAGCACAGCCAGTGAAGTGATCCCCGGGGTAAACTTTCTGTTTCCCATCCACTCGTCAAGGTTTCTCTTGAAGAGTGTTAGCAATGAGCTCTGCCTAATGTAGATTGGAATCTTGTTTCAAAGCATAGGAAGTCTCTGGGACAGGAATCTATCCCTCCAGCACATCCTATTTATTGTTATAGTGAGGATTAAATCCTAGAGCATGTGGCTTGAGGGGATATGGTTTTCTTTAGGTGGAGCATGTCCATAAATTCTGGGTTGGACATGGCCTTGTATGGCAGGCAGACATCACCTCTGAGTAGGCAGTATGCAACCAAGTACAGCTGGAGTTTCTTCAGTCGAGCTGCAAAGGGCATCTGTTTGAGGCCAGTGATCCTCTTGGTGAGGTACTTCTGTGGTTTTTCCAGCTGTTGCAGGTGTCTTGTAAGGTACATCCCAAATAGGGAGTTGTACTCTGTGATGGATCTGATGAGTGATGAGTAGAGGGGCACAATAACCTCTTTTGATCTGGATGCGCACCGTTTTGTGATTAGGTGGGCCACATAGAAGGGTTTTCTAACCACTTTGGCAATGTGATTATCAAAGGAGAGATTACTATCTACTTGGGTCCCCAGATGCATTATTACGTCTTCTGTATTTAGGGGACTACCACCTATGTGGTAGTTTGTGGGTACTTTGTTTTTTCCAAAGGGGATGACTATGCACGGTTTGACATTTAGCTTGAGGCCATGATTTTGAAACCAGGTATCTGTCTCAGTGAGACCCTTTTGGAGGATGTTTGCGTCAGTGGGAGAGTCAATTATAACCCCTAATTTGCAGTTGTCTGCGAACTTGGTCAGCCATAGTCCTCCTGTGCTTGCCTGTACCTCTGAGAAGTGTATGCTGAACAGGAAGGGTCCTAGAATTGAGCCCTGGGGAACGCCACTTGTAACTGGTTTTGAGTCAGACCTAGCTCCCACAACTCTCACCATGTGGGTTCTGTCAGTGAGCCAGCTAGCAACCCATCTTGTGATGCAGGGGTTTATGTTCAGGCTGGTGAGCTTGTCTATAATACCAGAATGGGGAATGATGTTGAAGGCCTTTGCGAGGTCTAGGCAGGCTGTGTGTACCACCTTTCCCTCATCTATAGCCTTGGTAACTGTCTCAAAAAAGTCCACCAGGTTTAGGAGGCATGATCTGCCCTTAACAAAGCCGAACTGGGTAGGATCCAGTGTTTGGAGGTTCCCAATGTCTCTGTTAATGAGTTCCATGATGATGTGCTCCATAGCCTTGCAGATCAAGCTAGTCAGGCTTATAGGTCCATAGTTCCCAGGGTCTGTTGTGACCCCACCTTTGTGAAGCAAAATAACCGTTGTTGTATGCCACTCTATGGGTATGCAGCCTGTGGAGAGGCTGAGTTTGAACAGTGTGTTTAGGTGAGGGTTAGTTCATCTTTGAGCTCATGTAGGATGCAGCCTGAGACACCATCCGGTCCCATTGATGCTGTGTTTTTGGCTTTGGAGAGGGCTGTTTTAACCTGAGTGCCTGTGATTTCAGGGGATCTACATTCTTCTGGTAAGGTAATGGGCCCTTTTAGGGGTGAGAGGGAGGTGATGTTTGCACTGAACCTGTCTGCCAGGATGTTGGCAATATCGGTCGGTTCAGTGTATTTTGTGCCATTCTGCGCTAACTCCAAGCAGATCTGAGCATTGCCCCTTAGATTCTTGACATAGCTAAAGAATGCCTTGTGTTTATCTTTGGAGTCCTTGGCAATTTTTCTTTCGAAGCTTGCCTTGGATGATTTTATGAGGGATCGTAGTTTCTTGCTGATACTAATCAGGGATGTCTTTCCTTCTTGGGATTTTACTCTTTTCTGCACTAGTTTCCTCCTTCTATTGTATAGCTTGTTTATGGCAGGGGTTCACCAGACTGGTTTATTTTCTTGTAGGAGTGAGCCTTGGTTTTGCTTGGGATAGCATGATCCATGCATTCTTGTAGGTGTCTGTAGAATGCATTAGTAAAGGATGTTGCAGCTTGGACAGCGTTATGCTTTAGCATGGGGGCTTTGAAACTTTCCACCTCGGTCTTAAGTAATGTGAAGTTTGCTTTTGAAAAGTTTTTCATGGTGGTTTCCTTGTCTGGCGGTGAGGGCAGAATGTGGATATCCAGAATGATTTAGTTATGGTCAGATCTAACCAGCGAGCGGTTGACCTCCGGTGTGGAACACCGGTCACCAATGTTGGTGTCACCTGTGGTGGGAGTGTTGACCAGTTGATCCAGGGCATTTGAGTTTATAAATTCTAGGAAATGTTGGGCAAGGGAGTTAATACTTGAGTAATTCTCCCAGTTAGTGTTTGGGTAATTGAAATCACCCAATATTAGGGTGTTTGGTAGGATCTTTATGTTTCCCAGTGTTTCCAGAAACGTGGAATGGTGGACCTAGGACATGGTGGGTGATCAGTAGCAAGCTACAATTTGAATTGCAGTTTTGCCCATTGTTAGTTGCACGCGGATGATCTCTGAAGCATCGTGCTGTGCAATTAACCTGGAGGTGTGGGTATCCTTGATGAATATGGATGCACCCCCCCACCTTTTGTATTTCAGTCTGGGTTTTGTGGCCAAAATGTATGGTATGAGTTGTAGCCTGGTAGTGCTGGAGTGCTCTCTGGAGCCTTAAACCAGGTTTCTGTTACTGCACATATATCGATTTTCTCCATACTGAGGAATGCCTCGAGTGCGTGCATTTTGAGGTTTAGACTTCTGACGCAGAGTAGCATTACCCTCAGTTTTTTGTTACTTGTGCTATTTATGGCAATGGGTTTGCCTTTTGAGTCTTGCCTAAAAAAGGCTCTATGGGGGTGACAAGAGCCTTGGCCAGTATTCAAAAGCCTAAGGGTGACATGTGCAAGCCATCTCTAGTGAAGCAATGTGGCTTGTCGAGCATGTCATCCCATGTGGACAGACACTGGATCCCCTTTGAAGGAGACCAGAAACTTAGCCAATTGTTGAAATTGATAATTTTTTTCTTTATACCGTGGTATCATTCTTGGTGAGGGCAGGATGCTACTCAGGATCAGGGTCATACCGGCCTGGGCTACGTGATCAGAGCACTCTTCCATGTCTCTTTTCATGTAGTCCAGAGAGGTACGGCTCAGGTCATTCACACCAACATGGACAATGACAGAGTCATATTTGTACTTGTTCTGGAGTGACTTAAGTGCTTGTCTTATGTGGCAGATCCTGGCACCTGACAGGCAGCTAACAGTAACCTTCTCCTTATTCAGCCTAATGAGTGGGACATCAGTGCACCTGACTATAGAGTCACCTATTACTAGTGTGCTGGGTATGTTATTTTGCCTTAAAGGCTGTGATTGCATGGCACACTAGTTTTGTGATGTGTTTCATGGTTTGTGTTGGAGGGTGGAGGTTGCTTGGATGTCTGCTTTGCAGGTCTCTGTTGCTTTTGCAGATTTTTATTTAGAGCCTCCACATATGTTTTCATGTATTTATGTGTGTTTTTTGCCTTTGCTGGTTTAATGGGTCTATATGAGACTGGTGGTGTGTTGCAAGTATTCCCCTTCTCCTCTTGACTGTCTGATCCAGTCTTGGGTTGAGAGAGATTAACCTCCAATTTGGCTGTATAATTGCATCTCTCACATGTATTAGTGTTTGGTGGTAGGAGGCGAGGGTTATCTGTGTACATGAGGTAGTTGTAACATTGCCTCAAAATGCCCAGATTCACCAGTTGGACTGGAGAGTACATCTGAAACTGCCCTTTGGGCATGCCTGGATAAGTACAGTGAACTGTTTTACTGATTGTCTGTTAAAGTTGAATAGAGATCCTTGTCCTTCTGTATAGTATAGGGGGGGTCTAGTGCTAGGGTTTATAAGTGCTTGCTATGAGTTTTGAGCAAGTTCCGGGCTTATGAGTCTAACATGTCTACAGTCAGAATATATGTGTGCAGTTGGCAATGATGTCGACAGTACAGCAATGCAGGCAGCAGGCCTGGGATGATGGTATAGGGATTACACTGCTGTAAACCTACATCTATAATAAAACAGTGTCATGCTTACCAGGAGCAGGACCACGCCCTTGGCCAATACTTGATGGATCTGTGAAAAGTTGAGGGAGAGGTAATGTCAGTAACACCACATGTTCCACCACCACAAGGTAATATGCCCATATATCTCACATTTATAGTAGTTACTGTGTTAATTGTTATATTGGTCAAAATCTGAGCATGACAGTCAAACTGCAGTGAAACCTTCTCTCCCCCCAAAAGCAGACATACTTGACATCCACCTAAGACTATATATGCCCTGACACACTGAATGCTACAATATTGCAATGCTGATCAAACTAAGCATGCTCCTCTGCTGTGGACACTTGTGTCACCCACATCCACAATGCAGGGTTTGATGGATGCCTGTGAGCTTTCATGTGAGCCTAGGTTTGCCAGGAAAATTGCTCAGTGGCTGAGAGAGGTTGTTCCACTGCAGGCCCTCCATTGGTGGCACCATGATCCCTGGCTACATTTGCTGCTCTTCTGCATGCAGCATTGATCATGTCTGTTGCATGGTGTCAAACCTGCTCATATGCCCTGCTCTGATGAGCAGTGGCATTGACATTATGGACAAGGTCAGCCCACAATGCCTCTTGCTGTAGCCTGTTGTGCCTCCCCTCTGGACAGTAACCATTCATGGTGTTGATGGGGCCCTTCCAGTATTAACTCATTCTCTGTACCCATGAAAGTTGCACTGCATCTTGCATACATGTTCCCTGAAATACAACAACATGGGAACGCATGTAGAAATGCAGCAAAGACAGAATGGTTGGGAATATCCAGTGCTTGATCACACATGTTATATTCCACAGTGAGCAGACATACATGTGGATACAAACAGAATACTAGCAATAGTCAGGTATTCCCAAGTGTGCCATGACAGATACAGCTGTATGTTCAGAGTCTATTGTAGTGTGTCCCCAGGGGGCAACACCCCTGATAATATGTCAAACCAACTGTGCCAAACAAATAGTGTTCTAGTGCAACCACTGTAAGAGAGAGTTCCACAATGCCTAGTGTGCCACATTGACAATATACATTCCACCCTTGATGTCTTGCTCAGCTATGCTGTAGAGGCAGATCCAGCGTGAGGCTACCCTTTCCAGTTAAGGTAAGTATTTCAGGCAATGGTATCATCATCACTGTCATCAGACCCCTTTTTCACATTTTTCTACATGGGGTTGAGGTATCATGTTAACTGTCACCAACTCTCTCAGTTCAGTGCCACACATGGTATCACTAACAGAGTGCTAGGCCACATGTTTGTTGAGTCCTTGAGCAACATGGGGGATAAGTATAACAATATGTCCACCATTTGGGTGACTGTCAGGCCATGTATAATATAATATGTTGATAAATACATCAAAAACTAAGCATATGAGATTTGGGAGACATAAACTGAAAGGTGAATATTTAATTACAGCACACAGTGATTGAAACTGTAGACTAATTTAAGGACCCGGGTATATGTGTAGATTCAGCTATGAGTTTTTCTAATCATATCAACCATTTGGCTAATGATAGTTATAGAACTATAGGTTGTATAAAAAGATTTATAAAGTTTAGGAAATCAAACATAATGAAGTCATTGTTTGCTAGTTACATTAGATCCAAACATGAGTATGGAATAACAATATGGAAATGCTATAGGAAAACAAGCATGAGTAAACTGAAAAGAGTACAGCAGAAATATACCTTGGGCATCCATGAATGTGAAAATCTAAGTTATTATGAAAGACTAAAATGTTTGAACTTGTACAGTGTCTCATAGATATTTAAGAGGAGATATTATTCAGGTATATAGGGCATTTAGTGACAACTGCCACTGGGAATGTTTGGGGTTATCAGAAAGTACTAGAGAATCGTCAGACAACCTATGTAGAAGATTCTATAGGAATGAGAAGTGTACTAATTGGTTCCCTGACAGAGTAGCTGATGCTTGGAACAGACTAACAAATTACATTAAAGCAAGTACTAGTTTAGATATTTTTAAGAACAGCCTGGACATTTATTATGGGAACAAGTGTTTTGGTATATTGGCAAGCTAGAAGGGCATTAATGCCCATGCTTGAAAAATTTGTATGTATGTATGTATGTATGCATGTATGTATGTGTTATAGCCTGTTAGCAATTTGGAGTGTGTATGAGGGCAGTCCCGTAACAAGCAGGTACTTCAAATGTGTATGTTAGGTGTGCATCCGTGCTAATTGGCATTGTGAGTTTGAAAGGATTGTGTGGTACACTCTGATATTAGTGGCCCTCATTTGCGTACTTGAGTTGAATTTCTTTGTGAACGCATATTAATGCATGATGTGACACTTTATGAACTTATACTTTTGCTATAGGGATATGTGAGGTGTGTTCCTATCTGTAGGCCTGTGACTTGCATCAGTGAAAAGCAGACATTTCACTTGATATGCATTGTATGCATAAAGAGTGCATGACTCAGTCGTTATTTGCTGGCTTCACAATACTTATAATTCCACTGCTACACACCACTGGATTTCAACCCAGGATTCTGTGTGGCAAAATGTACTGTTTGCAAAGCATTTAACAGGATGAGCTACTAAGTCATTGCTAAAGCAGATATATTTGCAAGATATATGTGAACACATACAGGCTGTGACAAACATTTTCTACATCCATCAATATGTGCACGGCTTTATATGAATGCATTTCTGCACCAGGGTACCAGCTGAACATGTATTTTGCCATTAATGCCTTAGCAGATGTCTTTCTACATGTTGCTCATAAAAGGGCACATTTACCTGCTATCACAGGCCTCACTTACATCCATTATTATCTATCTGGCTGTCTTGGTGTACTATTGCACCAGAGTCCAGGGTACACTCCCATTTTTCCATTACTTTTTAATCAACTTTGCATGGCGAACAGCTACACTTAAATACGCTTACTGATTGTAACTGCCATTTACTATGTTTTTAATTAAGAGTTGTATGGCATGGCAGGTTAATGCAGTGGTCAGCAGGTGTGATGGTCTTCTGTTTGAAATATGGGACAGATGTTTATTTTGTAAGTGTGTATTGTCTTCTGTTTGAAATATGGGACAGATGTTTATTTTGTAAGTGTCTTGTCTTCTGTTTGAAATATGGGACAGATGTTTATTTTGTAAGTGTGTATTGTCTTCTGTTTGAAATATGGGACAGATGTTTATTTTGTAAGTATGTATTGTCTTCTGTTTGAAATATGGGACAGATGTTTATTTTGTAAGGGTGTATTGTCTTCTGTTTGAAATATGGGACAGATGTTTATTTTGTAAGGGTGTATTATAATTTGAAAACACATATAGTCAATATAGCTCGATTTAGTTGAGCTTAGTAAAGCTGTGCGATGCAGCACATTGCGCAGCTTCATGCTAAAAAATATAAAGCAAAGAAAAATGATGAGATAGGAAAGTAGTGAAATGGGAGCAAGCAGGGAGAAAAACATAGTGAAAGGCAGGTAAGGATGTGCAGGAAGGGTGTAGAACAGAACCATAGCTATCCATTTCATTTACAGCAATAACTGTGCACTTTGACAGAATTTGTACATGACTTTGCACTCTCACCTCCAGAGAGATGGGCGAGGATAACATAACAGCCTTCTCAAGCCACTTGGAACAAATGACATGCGTCCATTGGACAGGTGAGCGAACTGGGGAGCTATGTATGGAACGATATTTTTTTTGGGGGGGGGGGACAAGTGCCCATTTTCTTTTTTAAGGTGAGAGTGGAATGTTGGGGAAGGGACATAGGTACATGGGGAGTTAAGTTGGGTAGATGAGGGTGCATTTGCAGACAGACAAGACAGCAGACAGGGGTGGAGTGTGCACATGACAGGGGTGAACACCTTGTACAGGGAGACTGTTGTGGAGTCTAAGTCTGATGCTGCTCCTCAAGGCAGTAGCATGACTCACATCCCCACCCATGGGACTGTCAGGACAGTTCCATCACTGCCCTGGGGGTGGCAGTGGTGGAAACTGGGCACTAAGGAGAGGCTGCCTCATCAGCTTGGCCAGAATGTCCTCAATCTGGCTCAGGCAATGGTCAAAATCATGGTGGACTATCCTGTGCACCAAAACAGGCAATTCAGCTCAGTTGACAACTACCCCTCCATCACCACTCCCAGAGGGGGACCCATCCCCATGCCATGGAGCAGTACTACCCAACATCATAGGTAATGCAGGGGCAGCAGAGGGGGCACCACTGGTCCGGGTCCCAGACATGCTGGGACCAGGTGCCCTGGCTGGAGGAGGCAAGGTAGCTGGATCAGCCGGAACTGGCCTACTTTGATGTGCTGTGGTAAATGGGGTATAGCAATAAGTTAACATTAGCAATAACCAAACCATTGTTAGTATTAACATAATGGAACATCATATTTTTTAATCCAAATACATATTAATGTATATTATGTGTAACACAACACCAAGTAACATAAAAGTCAGTATGTTAACAGCATTTCAGTAAGAATAAAACCATAAGGCCAACAAAACAGTTAGTATAACAAAATATGTTAATACTGAATCATAATAAAACATAACAATAATAATCACATTTTACCAAAATATAGTTAAACAAAATATGTTAACATTAAATCATAATGGTAAATAACAATGATAAATAAATGAAGATAAGGTGTAGGGAGAGAGAGAAAAACATTCCATTACTGACAAGGCATATTATATCCCTGAAAACACTGATTATAAATACTCTACATGTGTGTGGCGCCAGTTTTGAGTACAGTGACTACAATATTGTTATAGCGGATGTAGCACATTCATACCTCTCAAGCTGTTAGCATGGTTCAGTATGGGCCAAGCAATAACAAATGCTGGTACACAACTACACAGGACAGTTTCACCTAATGTGGACTAATATAACTACCAAGGTAAGAAAAACAGGCAAAGGCAAAGCTCCAGATTTTCCAACTTTTTAATAAAAGAAAAGAACAAACAGACACAAGCGTTTTCACAATGATGCTTCTTCAGGTGTATGGATGGAATCTAAATAACACCATTCTTATACCATTTAATTCTGTCCCATATTTCAAACAGAAGACGATGCACACTTACAAAATAAACATCTGTCCCATATTTCAAACAGAACACAATACATACTTACAAAATAAACATCTGTCCCATATTTCAAACAGAAGACAATACACACTTACAAAATAAACATCTGTCCCATATTTCAAACAGAAGACAATACACACTTACAAAATAAACATCTTTCCCATATTTCAAACAGAAGACAATACATAACAACACAACATACATCCCTCTTTTTTATCTACGTAATCGTCTTTTTTTGAGTATAGGTCTTAAAGGTACATAATGATTAATACCATGTCCTTTATCAGCTCTCAGTCTCACTATCCATTCTGCCTCCAATTCTTCAGTCCTGTTTCTGATATCACCTCCTCTTGGATTCTCTAAGCATTTCCCCAGAACTACAAATTTAAATGAATGATGTCCTGTAGTTTGGTTAACATGTTTTGCTAGTGCATTAAATGTACTCTTTTTCCTAATGTGGTAAAAATGTTCTCTTACCCTATCCTTGAGCTGTCTGTCTGTTTTGCCAACGTAGAATTTATTGCATTCTTGGCAGACAGCAAGGTACATTACATGCAAACTATCACATGTTGCAGCAAATATGATATCAAATAATTCCCCTGTGTCTGGGTGTCTAAACACTAGCATATATTTTGCCATATACATGCACATCTGACATTTCCCACAGGGTTTAGTCCCTATGTCATTTGTGGATGTTACCAGTTTTGCAGACATTCAGCTTGCATTTTGGTAAAACAGTGGAAAACATACTTACAAATTTGTGGAGCATGCCCTGCTCTTGCCTCTTGAACCCAGGTGACCAAGGTTCCCCTCTTTCTCCTCTTCAGGTTGTCATAATGGCGATTACACTGCTCACTGGTGCTGGGGATACCAGTAGCACTAGTAAGTTGTATAAAAAGAGAAACGGCTTCAGGTAAAACCCAGGTGCACAAAACCAGAACTATATATAACCAAAAATACACCGAGGTACCACACAATAGCATCTTTATTACACAAAAAAATAAGAACAGTGGTGAGCGCTTTCACAAAACTAATTGCTTCATCAGACAAGAAAATAAAATACTCCATTGCTTATATACAGATGGAACCATTGACTCAATCACTGATGTCATAAGTCAATTAATGCATGCTTTATCTACAGAGAAGAATTATTAAATTTTTATTAATTTTTCCTTCACACATGGCACAAAAATTTATATTGACCGAATCTACATATCCTTAGATGTTATCAATAAAACAGATATCTTTTAAACTATACCATGTACACTGTTAGATTACAATGACACATACACACACACAAACACACACACATACACACACACACACACACACACACACACACACACACACACACACACACACACACACACACACACACACACACACACACACACACACACACACACACGTGCATATATATATATATATATATATATATATATATATATATATATATATGTATATATATATATATATATATATATATATATATACACACACACACACACACACACACACACACACACACACATGTGTATATATATATATATATATATATATATACATATACTTGTGTGTGTGTGTGTGTGTGTGTGCATGTGTATTTTTTTCTTTTTTCTGAATGGAATCTAGCAATTTTCAATAGATAAGTAAGATTCTAGAAAATATGACAAATTAAAAGAATTTAGAAAACAGCTTTTGCTGCAAATTGATGATTATCTTTTCTTTTATGACAATGCAGAAGTTAATATAGTAATTCTATGGGGTACTTAAAAATTACATTAAAGCAAAATGGGAAATATTCGTATAATAATCTCAGACTTATAGCATGAACACATTCATGCAAATGAATTGTTCTAAACATGCCCCCTATCACAAAGACATAACATGCTGAAGCAATAGGGGACAGCTACTACACTGTTAAGAGGCTTTACACATATGTATATGAGTACGATTCATAGACATGAATTTATAATGAACTCATTTGCATACTAAACATGTAAATAGCCCTGAACATATGCCAGTAAGCAGAGGTTTTTCAGCAAAATACAGAGATGCAAGATGAGATTGGTTGGTGCTTGTGCATTCCTGGACACTTTACTGAAGGGATCTAGGAAATGTTACTCAAGGGATATTTTGGGGAATTGTTTTGTTTTCTATTTGTGAACACTAGGACATATTACTGAAGGGGTCACTTATGTGAATGTTTCATTTTGGTGCTTGTGCATACTAGGACATATTACTAAAGGGGTTGCTTGGGGACAAATTTCATTTTGGTGCTTGCGCATAGCTAAACATTTTACTGAAGGGGTTGCTTGGGTGAATGCTTCATTTTGGTGTTTGTGCATTCTAGCACATATTACTGAAGGGTTTTCTTGGGGAAATGTTTTGTTTGGTGTTTGTGCATAACTGGACATTTTCCTGATAGGCTCTCTTGGGTGAATCTTTCATTCTGGTGCATGTGCATACCTGGACATTTTACTGAAGTAGTCACTTAGGTGAATGTTTCATTTTGCTGCTTGTCCATACCCTGACATACACCTGAAGTGGTCACTTGGGGAAATAATTCATTTGTGTGCCAGTGGATTTGCTTGTGCATACATGGTCAGGCTACTGAAGTGATTGCTGGGCAAAATAATTTAGTTTGTGTCATTTTAGTGCTTGTGCATACTTAAGACAAACTAATGAAGGGGTTGCTGGAGAAATCATTCATTTGCGTGTCAGGGGAAGTGTTTATGCATACTTGGACAAACTTATTGAAGGGATGGCTGGGGCATGTTTGCAGATTGCAACTCCAATATCAATGGTGAAGTATCACTTTTACCAACAGTTAGGAACACTGCATGGATGTTGGGCTATGAATTGCAAACCACCTCATTAGAATAGTATGCTTTGCAACATTTCTCATTTGTATCTTATTATTTTAAGGCCTTTTGCATTAGTGTAAATGGTTTCTCTGAACCTTACCTTTGCTACACTCTTTGGTAAGCATCAGGAATACCTCTATCACATTTGCTCAAGTGATTATGAATAATTATTGCCTAATAAAATAAAATAAAATAATTACACTGTTGGTTAATACTTTTAAATGAATGCAAAATCATAGACTAATCCCATCATCATGGGAATTTATTTTAAATCCCATCATCATGGAAATTTACTTTAAATTCTCCAATTATTAAGCAAAGGAAAGATAAAGAATTAGCTTCTTCATATAGGTCCATTTCATTATTAAATACTGACTATAAAATCTTTGCAACAATATTCTCTAAAATATTGAGAGAAATTGTAGATATAATTATAAATAAAGACCAAACTGAATTTATTGCAAATAGATTAACATATGATAATATTAGAAGAGCAATTACAGTAATAGTTCTAGTTAACAATTGGAAGGAAAAAAATAGCTTTAATTAGTCTAGTCATTAAAAAAGCCTTTGAATCAATAGGTATGATTTTTTTTTATTTAGAACATTAACAGAATATAGATTTCCAGAACATTTTGTAGATTTTATAAGAAGTCTTTGCACAGGCTGTAAAGGTTTTGCAAACATAGGTATGCTTATTTCACAGGAATTTAAAGATTTTAAAGGAACAAGACAACGTTATCTGCTATCACCACCGCTATTTACATTAGTAATAGTACCACTTGCTAATAATATCAGATTTAAGAAAATACAGAAGGTTATGAATTGAATTAACTTTTTCAAACTAAAATTCAACTGTTTGCAGATGACATCCTATTATCAGGAGTTAATCTTAATTAATAAATCAATTGCTGAAATTAATAAAGAAATAAGTTGGTTTAAATTAGTTTCTTAATTGGATATTAATCATTATAAATCTGATATTATGTTAATTAGTCAAGCCATAAGTCCTATTTTTAAAAACAATTATAAATTTGATTGTGATAAAACGATATTAAATATATAGGAACGACCATCTACTCAAATATTAATAAATTATACATTTTAATTTTACTAAGATCTCTAAGCAAATAACATCTTTAATTCAACAATGGAACATGTATTTGTTTATCTTCGAGAGAAGATCGATGTTTATAAAAATTGTTATCTTACTAAAATACTTTATGTGCTACAATCCTGGGCTGTGCCTACAAATGGTCTATAGCAACCAGTGTACTACCCTGGTAAACAAACAAAATAAATTAAATAAATAAATAAATACGACCAATAGTTATGTTTCCTGATAAGATACTAACAGAACAATTATGTAAAAATGAAAAAAGAAGTAAAGAAATTAAGATCTGAAAATGGTATTGCAAAAAAGTATAAGTGCCATTTTTTGGCAACCAATAAAGCCAATAATTGCTTATAAAATCATATAAGAGTTTGGGAACATGGAGGGATAATCTTTCTAGGCTTAGGATCTTACTCCTTAGACACAATTTTGAATATGATTATATTATGGTTAGGTCCTCATTATTTAAGTCAATGGGAAAGTTCACATGAGCAAAGAATAATAAGTTCATATGCTTATAATGGTTTAATTAAAACTGAAATTATAAATAAATTCTTAATGTTATTAAACTAATATATATAACAGAATACAGTGATAGAATTAGATTCAAACTATATGACTATATTAAATATATTTAGAAATAATTTGCTTAGCATCCCTCTGTTTAAAATAAATGGAAATTTGTGATATTTCCAATTGCATGCTCACCAGGATTTATAGAAAGTCAGAACTTTACTAATATGTGTTTTCTTAAAAATAAACATTTGACAGTTTGCTATGCTTGTCTAGGAAAAGGTTCATTGTTAAGAGAACAAATAATGAGAAAATATAATATGGATGAGACTCATGGACTAACATTGCATAGTATTCTTGAAAAATGTAAAGGTCAGTTGTGATATACAAATACTAATGAAAAACATAACTTTCCCAAAGTGTTTGAATACTTATTATCTATTATACTTGAGAATATTACATTTAAAGTGGGGCTGTCTAAATTTTATAAAAACAACCTTGATTATACATTTAGGATATTTCTTGATTCGATAGCAGTAAAATATCTAATAGAAGAAATACATAAAAAATTGATTCTAAAATCTGTTGCTTTATTATCAACAACTCTAAATGTTGAAATTGTGGTAAAATATTTAAAGAAACCTGCATATATCTTTATGTATTACGAAAAAATTATAAATATTGGAAAGACATAAATAATTTCTTCAAGGCAATATGCAAAGAAAAGTGTGATCTTACAAGAGCAATGAAATGATCCAATTCCATATATTATAAGTAACAATCAATACGTTATACTTTGGAGTCTCCTAGCTTTTGCTGGAAAAGTAATCAGTAAAAAATGGAAATCTGATTCATTCCCTTTATTTAAAGTTTTCTTATATTGAGCCACTATTTTATGTAAAAATGAAAAAAAGAAGTAAAGAAATTAAGATCTGAAAATGGTATCGTAAAACATTATTGTTGCATCAATATAGAGATGTTAAAAGTTAAATACAGTGGAAACCAATTTTGAATATTTCATTTTAAATTAATTTAAAGGCATCGGTTGTTAAATTTGAAAATGTCAAGCCTTTCTTCCTGTGTTGTATGTACCTATGTTAAAATTAATAAAGTTATTTGGAAAAAATGAATAAGTCTTAGGCAAGAAGTCATGGTTAGTGGGAGACATCTTGCAGAGCTGAGATGAAACCTGTACAGAGAAAGGTGAAGGCATAAGCAGAGAATTAGAAGAACATGTGAAAGAGAAAGGAAAATAAATAAATAAATAAATAAATGAACAAACCATAACAAAACAGAAAGGCATTTAAAAGCAGCTGGTAAGAAAATAAAAAGGGAGTATTTACATAGCATACATTTCCCAATACAGAGAGCAGGTAGAACAAATAAAACATAAATAGTATTCAATTACTGCAGGGCAGCTAGCAAAAATGCAATATAAAGCATCCATAGTAAACCAACAGTTATTGAATAGCAAAACCAGCATCAAAATAAGATTCAGAACAGCCATGTATCAAACATTTGTCTTAATATTTTTCAATGTAAATAGCTACTTACCAAAGTTTGCAAATATGCATGTGGGTACAAAGGCTGTAGAAATACCAAAAGTGAAGCAAACACTGAAAGGACACCATGCAAAAAAAAAAAACACGCGCAAATACAGTTCATTAAAATGAGCAGCTAGAAAAAGTGAATTGGGTATGGGGGGGGCAATAAAATGCTGTTTTTAATAAACTAATGACAAGGATACAAAGGATATAAGAAATAAGATGCAAGGATTACATTTCCAAGATGGAAGAAATAGACTGCATATGGGCAGAAGATTGAGGACCAGCAGGAGAGAGGAATCTTTCCAATGAAGGAAAAAAAATCTTAGTTTGAAATTGCTGTGCAATGAATGCAACCAGCAGCAAACTATGTCAAAAACCACAAGAGAGGGGAATGCCCAAAGAACTACTTAAAATACATCACAGTGATAATGCAGGAGAAACTAATCAGTGTCAGGCTTTATGTGTATTAAAAAATGTTGATACAGTTGCTAAAAAAACATTTATCTTCCTGTAATATAGAAAACAAGGTCCTACAGCAGTATTAAACAATCAATCAAGTATAAAAGCATGGGTGGATTTTCATGTGCTTTTCAGACTTAGCAATGGTGTATGATCTGTTTTTCTGTCTGATGAATCATTAAATAAGACTTAGACAAGAAGCAGAGGTAATAGATGCAACCTGCAATTCATAAATAAAAACAAGGTTCTATAGCAGTATTAACCAATCAATCAAGTGTAAAAACAGGGGTGCATTTTTATGTGTTTTTCAGTCATCTTAGCAGAGGTGAATTATCCATTTTTCTGTATGACCAGTCATTTAATAAGACATTGTGGTAAGTGGAAAATACCATGCAGAACTGAAATGAGATCTGTGTTATTAAAACATAAATAAATAAATAAAACAGGCATTATTAAAAAAAAAAAACAGGCCTAATGCTTTCTTTGTAAATAATATTTTTTTACAGAATTTTTGCTATAGGAAAATTGGCAAGGAATTGGAAATTGGCTGGTAGTCGGTGACTGTGCTGAAAGAAGCTACTTTGCAATATTAATGAATGCTTAAAATGTGATGGAATGTATTTCATAAGTTAATATTGAATATATGCTACAAAGACTGCTTAGAGTGGTTATTACTATTGTTCGTGATTTGAAGTGCAACATAGGGAAATCTGAGATGTAAGGTAGTCTGTCTTACTTAATATTTTATTCGTAATATTTACTTTGCACGTCATCATGTGATACCATGTTAGTCATCACAGGAACAGTTTGTAAGGATGCTTTTTCATTCTTTTGCAGCATAACAACAAACTGCTGAGAGAGAATGATTTCCTTAATGTGAAAAACCGAGATCAGTTTAACTGCTGGCCTTGCTGTGTGACTGAGTACATGCATGATCACAAATAGGAAAAGGAGCACTGATTTCTGGGAAATTTTACTTCTTTTCTGTTCTTTTAATAACAGAGGCTATGTTGAGCTTAATGACTGCTTATATATGATCCTTAAAGGTCTAACAGTGTGATACACTCCCTAAAGGGTTTAAAACCAGAGCCCTTAGCAAACACCTTTTTTTTTTTTTTTTTTTTTTGTAACAAGATGCTAACTGAGGGAATTATTACCTTAGTGTGAAGATCTTCATTCTCTTTAGCAGCTTTTCATGCTGTGAGAGTGAGTCCCTGCATTAATGCAATCAGGAAAAGGAGGACTTTAGCAACATTGGTTGTGTTGGGGAGATGGACTATTTAAACACTGGTGACTGCTCATCATGCTGTTTGTTACACTTCCTAAGGAGTTGAAAGCAGGCCCCTTAGCAGGCAGTTTTTCCTGTACAACTAACAGCTGACGAGAACTACTGCCTTAGTGTGAATTATCCTTTACTCCTTGTCTTTCTGCAGCCTAAGTACTTGTCATTAGTGCAAACAGGAAAGGGACAGACTGCTATGGGGTTTAATTTCTTTTACTTCTGTTTTAATAACATGACCTATGCTGGGTGAGTGACTGCTTAAACACCTGCCCCTGAAGGCTCTGCACTTTGTCACAATCCTTAATGGGTTTCAAAGCAGAGCCTGTAATGATGAGCCATGACTATAGAGTGGTGTACGCTACGCATTGTGGCAACAAAGAGATCCAGTGATGCACTCTACACATCTTTGCATAACTTGCCTAAAGAGCAATAACAGAAAAGGTAGAGAGGGCTGTACTCATTTGTAAATAAATACATAAAACTGTTAAAGTAGTATACTCAACAGGGATGTACAAAGTATTGCAAACAAAGAATTTGTAGAGATTGAAGACATATTAATCATCAGTATAGTAATATTTTACTATAACAAAATCTTAAGAATGTTAAAAATTTGGGTTTACTAATTGTATTTATAAACTCTAGTTAGGTGACATGTTCATAAATGTTGAAAAGCTTCCTATGATATGTAGTTTGTTAAATAAACCTATTGGTTTCTGCACTGGGAATAAATGCAGAACATTTATTAGTCAGTGCTTAATAAAGCTTAAGAAATTGAAAGGAGGTTTATTGTGTGAAATATTAGAATTATATTCTTAGGAAAACAAGACACTATAAGGGTGCAGGATATTCCATAAGGAAGGCCGTAGTGGAAAAAAGGGATTAATACCGTTGAAAGCATTTAAACTGGAGGGTTTATTTTAGAAGATGCACATGTAAGATGTTACAGGAAGACTTCAATATATTAGATAAAAGAGAAGAAAAGTGCAAAAATGTAAACATCTGATTAAGAGGTATGTGATGAAAGGTCACAAAACAGCAGTAAAGAGTTTAGTATGCAGATCGATTTAGACTATGTTAGACTGAAAAACAACAAAATAAATGCAGCTACTGCATTGAATAATCAGGAATACTAAAGGAAGAAGAAGCAGACGAAAAAGAAGAAGGTAATAGTAAGAAGGATAATGTTGTTGAAGTTTCACAGAATATACGAATGCATTTAAAATCACAGCGTTTATGTCTTATTCAGTCAGACTTCATCAGATACATGAAGCTTCAGTTAAAACACACATATATATACTTCAAAACATTCCACCAATTAAACCCACAACAAATAAAAATTCCCAATTTTCCCAATTAATTGTAACTAAAGTGTAACTTACAAAGTGCCTTGTGCATTAAAAGTACATAAAATAAATGTCACATTATATCAAAAGATTAAAAATGTGTTAACTTCCTCTAGTGGTTCTTTTGTAAAATGACGTATTTAAAGTGCAAAGTGCCTTGTGCATTAAAACATTAAAAGTACATAAAATAAATTACACATTATAAAAGCACAAATAACATTTGAAAGGTGACAGTATAAAATGGTGACAGTACAGAAAAATGGCATGGTATTTCACAACTTAGTATATTTAACAAAATAAGATGTTTAATTCTGTTGAAATTCACTAGTTAATGGAATATGTGTTTAAACATTAAAATGTGTTTACTCCCTCTAGTGTTTTTTTTGTAAAATTACATATTTAATGTGAATAAAGCACAATTTCTTCTTTCAAAGCTCTCGACTTTAGTAAGGGGGCTATGGATGTGTAGTCATTGAGCCCTGGTGGGCTGGTGGCTTCCAAAATCAATTACCACCATAGCACTCTATATTCATTTTTTTCCTCAAAGAGCCATGTCATCTGAAAACATTTATATTTTAGATGATATAGTGGGGTTTTATTTGTATCCTTCAATATCTGTATCATGTCTTATTAAATTTGCCCATGGTTCCATAAATAATGAAAATAAAAGAGGGGATAAAGGACACCCTTGCTTAGTACTTTTTACTATTGATATATTTTGAGATATACTAGTACCAATTTTAACATAAGCTACCTTCATATAACAGAGTGATAAGATTGATAAAATTATTGGAGAAATTTAATTCCTTTAATAGAGTGAACAGATTTTCCCATGTAACTGAGTCGAAAGCACAATTTATATCTAAACTAACTAGGGTTAAATTTGTTTTAAGATTTTTCACCGAATCAATTAAAGTTAATATTCTTTTAATGTTATCATATGGAGTTCTCTTTATTATAAACCCTGTTTGATCACTATCAACTAATTTGGGTAAAAGTGTTTTTAGCCTTTCTGCATAAATGGACAGAAATAATTTGTAATCAGTGTTTAATAGGGAGATGGGTCTATAGGAGGTACACTTAGAGGGATCTTTGTTAGATTTTAAAATAGGAGAAATAAAAGCGCATTTCCAAGAAGGTAGAATTATGTTTTTGTCCTGAACAAGATTAAATACTTTATAAAGCAATTTTGGAGCATTTATAGGTAGTAATTTGTAAATTTCAGGAATGATGCCGTCATTACCTGGTGATTTATTTTGCTTTAATTTGGTAATGGGAGTTTGAAGTTCTTTGAAAGATATTTGTTTATCAATAGAAATCACTTGTTCCTCTGAAAGTTTTGTTTTAGTGTATTTATTAATAAATGTTTTTATTTCCTCTTTAGAGTTAATTTCAGTAGTTGTTTGGTTGATGTTTATAAAAAACTCTCTAAATTCAGTTAATATATTATGAATTTCCGATACCATTTTTCCTTTTTTAGGGGAGAATATTTCATTAATATGATTAAATCTAGTTAATCTTTTCATTTTATTAGCAAGAATTTTTAAGGATTTAGGGTTAGAAGAGAAATTTATAAACTTGAATTTTTCTATATTGATCATAGTTTTATGTTTTAATATTTCTAGATATTTATTATTTAACACATGTTTTCTTTTCTTTTATCTGATATATCTTTATCACCCATATTACTAAGTTTTAAAGTGTCTAATTTACATTGTATATCTTGCAGCTCTTTATCCCAAGCTTTCTTTTTTTTTTGTTGTACCAATTCAATATCCTACCATATAGATAAGCTTTTAGGGCATCCCATATGTAAATTTCTGATATATCATTAGTATTGTTAAGTTCTAAAAAAATTCTGTACTTCTGTAGAAATGAAATCATTAAAATATTTTAATTTTGTTATATAAGCTGGGATCCTTTTTATATGAATATTAAAATTTGGATTGACTACCACTTCAGAAATTATAGAATTATGATCTGATAAAGGACATGAAATCACTGCTGATTTGTTTAAGGAATCTGTTAAATTATTAGAAATAAAAACTCTATCTATCTTCGAGTATGAGTTATGTCTAAGAGAAAAAAGGTGTAAAACAAAGAAGTAGTATCTGCAAAATAATTTATATCTTTCAAAATATAAGTATCTGAAAAGTCATTTAATAATTTAGATGATGTAGATATTCTTCTCTTCCCATTAGTACTAGAATCTTTGTAATCTAGGATACAATTGAAATCTCCTGCCAAAATAATGTTCCCTTTAGAGAATAGTATAATTTGATCTAGATGTTGTTTCACTGTGTTTATCCCTATCCCTGGGATCCAATATATGTTAATCAATGTGAAAATTTTACTGTTTATTTCTATGGTGACTGCACAAAACATTCCTTTATTATCCTTATATGTATATATTATTTTAGGAAAAGGCATCATGCTGTTCCATAGAATAGCTACTCCTCTCTTTTTCTTAGTATGTTTAGAACTTACTAAAATCTTATATGTTTTAGATTCAAGTCTGAATATATCCTCTGTTATTGAGTTTCTTGTAAAAATACTAACTGGGATTTATGTAACTTAAGATATCTAGCTAAATTCCTCCTTTTATTAGGATTATTTAAACCATTAATGTTAACTGATATACCTTTTAGTGTAGTCATTGAAAATTAAATGATGTAAATATAAACATACTGATCTAAGAAATACACAAAAATATATCTAATAGGAATATTATTATGATCATTAGAACAAACATAGTGTAAGAGTATCATATTCTTAAAATTAAGGTTGTTTCCTACTGCATAAGATATGAACGTCTGAAAAGTTATTAGAAAATATCTATAACATAAACATGAAACAAAATAACAAAGCCGAACCCCTCTGGAGTTTAAAACTCCTAACTCAAATGACATCAGTCACTTGAATCGACCTCCTATCAAAAGCAGCATCAAATCAGCACCTGCCTAAATGTCTATAGTCATAACTATAAAAATAAGGCTTCTCATCAATAACATAAACAATTTTTGTATGAACCAAATATATAGATATAATGGTGTATCAATTAGTAAATTGATGACAGCTACATCTTAGGAATAAAGTACAGAATTTTCTTACATTAGTTAGTAGGTTATTAAGAACTACTATGATCTATTAGTTCACTCTTCTGTTTTAAATAATCACATTTGATAAGAACCTTAAAAAGAAACTATGGCATTCTTTTATTACCAAAATATGGCTAATAAAGGCTGAAGTGTGATATATAGTACTGCCATAGGTGATCAGCTAAATGGAACATAGTTGTAAATGAGTCACCTAAGGGCCTTCAATAACCACTAACATTGGCACCTAATAAATAAGATGCTAATAAAAGTGATTTTACTGACAATCAACTAACATACTGATTGTTCTGAAAGAAATGAATACTGCATTTCTTTGCCAGAAACCAAATATGGTGATTACTCATCAAGAAGCAAAACCAACAACATCCTGCTAATTTTCTTATAACCAAACACCCCGGTGCAGTCTCTCATAGAACAGTAACTAATAAACCTTAAAAGTTTGATCTTCCATTCATTGCATTAATTTGAGTTACCTCAAAGGGTCCATCACCATACTGAAAACTAGTGAAAAGGTCTTATCAGTTCAGAGAAGCAAGGTGCTTAAATAGCTCCTGTATACTATATAAAAGCCTTATTTAAATATAATGAGCTTTTTATTATTCAATTATAACTTAAACTATCTTTGAATTTTGAAAACTATTTCATTAACAAAACAAAAGATGAAAATTTCACATTTTCTAATGATAAACATATCTAACTATTTTAATGCACCTGTCCTTGCAATATTATTGCTGCCTATGTGGTACAACCCTATCAGCCTATTACACAAATGCATTCATAAAATAACTGAGTTAACCTATTACATACATCTATACATTTATCATTTTGATAAATGATTCATGAATATTTTCTCAGCAAGTCAATAGTTATAAAAAATGTACATGTAAAACAAGTATTTTATGTACTTTTAATGTTTTAATGCACAAGACACTTTGCACTTTAAATATGTCATTTTACAAAAGAACCACTAGAGGTAGTTAACACATTTTTAATGTTTTGATTTAATGTGAAATTTATTTTATGTACTTTTAATGCTTTAATGCACAAGGCAGTTTGCAAGTTACAGCTTAGTTACACTTAATTAGGGAAAGTGGGAATTTGTATTGGTTGTGGGTTTAATTTGTGGAATGTTTTGAAGTATATATATATATATATATATATATATATATATATATATATATATATATATATATATATATATATATATATGGGTCTACTTTACATTACCGACACGACACTTCACCGACACACAAAACACCGACCCCAAATAACCGAAACCACACAACACTGACAACTCACAAAACCGAACACAATTACACAGACACAAACAACGTAAACTACACATGACACACAATGACATATCCACGAACCCTAACCCAAACCCTAACCCTAAGGTCCGACACTACCGCACAGTTACCCTACCTACACCCTAACCCTAACTCACTTAACCCACCCCTACACCTAAAGACTGTCACTATCGCACACTTAACCTACCTGCACCCTAACCCTAACTCACTTAACCCACCCTAAAACATAAAGCCCGTCACTATCGCACACTCACCCTACCCGCACTCTAAACCTAACTCACTTAACCCGTCCCTAAACTACAGTCCGTCACTATCACACACTTACCTTACCCGAACCCTAACTCCGACACTACCACACACTCACCTTTCCCACACCCTAACCCAAAATCCCACAATATCGCACACTTACCTGACCGCTCCTAACTCCGTCACTATCGCACACTTACCGAGTCGCGCTCACACGTTACCCTTGTCGGTCTTTCAGCTGTTGGCAAATCACCTTTTCAGTCAACTTACCTGTCAGTCATTTCGTCTCGCTCTTTCGCATGTCGGTGAAGTGTCGTTTTGGTAAAGTATATATATATATATATATATATATATATATATATATATATATATATATATATGCGTGTGTGTTTTTAACTGAAGCTTCATGTATCTGATGGTCTGACTGAGTAAGATGAAAACGCTGTGATTTTAAATGCGTTCATGCTTTTTCAACTACTATTAAACCAGCTCAATTTTTGAACTGCAAGGCTGTACTGAGTTCCTTTTCTGCGGCACCTGACTTTGTCTTTGTTTAAAGTTTATTTGCTGGGTGCCAGTTTGAGTTTCTTGGAGTTATTTGGTGATTTTCTCAAGCATGGATAAGGATCTTGCAAGAACAAGTGACTGCAGAAGTGGGCCAGATGAAGTGGGCCAAATGAGGAAGCTGATTGGCCAGCTCACTTGAACTGATTCATCTCTTAACTCCTTTGAGTCAATCTATGATAGACTTGGCCACCAAGGCCCAAAATTGATGGATACAAGAGGTTATGAATGCTGGAGAAAGCAAAATGAGAGGAAATCATGATGGGCGCCATGTACGGGCAAAACAAGGTGGATTTTCAAATGGAAATACTGAAATAAATTGAGATGAGGACTTTTTTCATACACCAAGCATTTTAAAAGCAACAGGGGCTTTAACTTTGAGAAATGAAGCAGAAAATGACCATTACACCAGGGCAAGGCATTAGAGATGCCTCAGAGACTGCACAAAACATGACAAGTAAAATAGACTTAAAAGACAGGTTCCAAGTTTGATTTTTTTATAAATTCTCTGACAAAACAAAAACTGTATTACTAGTGACTGATTCATACAATGTTAAATTGAATAGAATGCCTAGTTTAATGTTGAAATATAGAATGCTAGATATTGAAAATGCTTATTTAAGGCAATGCATTAGTGAAGGTGTTGTGCCTAAGGGCTTACGAGTAATAACATTTCCTAATAATGTTGAAAGTGGTGGTTTGTTACATAAAGAACTTATTGAAATTTTTGACAAATGTGGTTTTGATGTGCTTAAAGTGATGATTATGGACAACGAAAGGAATAGAGAGAAATTGAAAAAAGAGATAGAGGAAATTGATGAATGTATTAAAAATGATTTAATATTTACCATTTCTTCTGAAAATGAAAAATATTACAGTGTTAGGGTAGGCATTGATGAAAAATGTAATGAACTTATTCAGAGAAAGTTGAAGATACTTGAAAGGGATATCAATGAATATAAAAAACATACAAACTACCCACTACCTAGGGTGAACAATAGAAAGGAGGGTGACAGTTTTAGTTACGAAAATGAGCAATGGTTGGGGTGATAATCAATAATGGGCACATATTAGTAACAATGTGGATGACCTGGATGACTTTTCAGAATATCCCACATTGCGAAGATCAGAAAGGTTAAAAAGTAAAGGTAACACAAATTAACATCAGCAAAATTTTCATTGGAGGGGGGAGGAGGGGGAGAATGAGGTATGAATTATTGATGGTACCCCTATCCCCCCAGACATATGACTTAACAAGTGACATTATACAGGGGGAGAATGAGGTATTAATAATTGATGGTACCCCTAACCCCCAGACCCATGACTTAAGTGACATTATACAGGGGGAGAATGAGGTATTAATGATTGACGGTACCCCTAACCCCCCAGACCCATGACTTAAGTGACATTATAGGAGAAGCTGGCAATGAGTACAAATTCACTAGAGATGGTTTTACTATTTATAATTTTAGCAACATTGCTTTATCAAATGAACATTGTAGTCTTTTATCAAATGGTCTAAAATTCATTCCCCAGAAGAAAGGGGACTTGGCGAAAATTCTCATGGACCTTAAAATGTTTATTAGAAAAATGAATTTGGGTCTAATGTTGACACAACAGAATAATGCGACCACTACATGTACTAAGAAGAGCATATACAATCCCTCCTCCCACCCTCAGTTAAAAAAATTTGAAACAGTGGTAGAAAATAGATTTAGAAATGAACACAAGAAGGTTAAATACAAGGCAAATATGAGTAGAGAAGAAAGGAAGGTGTTAGATGAACTGAGGGGGAATAAGCAAGTGAGGGTTATGAAACCCGAGAAAGGTGCGGGATAGTAATAATGGATTTAATTACTTATGAAGGTAAGATGAATGTAATTCTAAATGACACCAGTAAATACTCTAGTGTGTCGCTAAATGAGATTAATATTGCCTACAGGAATATCTATGTGGCTTTAAACGATATGATGTGGGAAGGCCTGATTGACCAAAAAACTATAATTATTTGAAAGTAACACAAACTAAAATATCATCAATATTCAGAATCCCCAAAGTCCATAAGGATGAGATGCCCCCCCCCCCCCGCTCAGACCCATAGATGGTTCTAAGACTTTGCCTTTGGCAAAATTTGTTGATGCTAAGCTTAAAAAACTGTGGTTGAAGAAAAAGTAGATTTTGAGGGATTCATGGGACTTCCTTAGGGAAGTAAAGCATGAATTTTGTAATGATGAAATAAAATTTGTTAGAATAGATGTTGTCAATTTGTTTTCCAGTATCCCACGCAATGAAGGGATGAAAATGTTAGAAGAAATAATTTTTGAAGATGGACAACTCACCAGAAATTAGCAGTGTGCTTGAATTTAATTGATTTGGTACTAAGATACAATTTTATATATTTTAATGGTGAGTTCTACCAGCAAATACAAGGAGTGGCAATATGGGCGGCTTGCACTCCCACCTATGCAAACTTGATTTTAGCTAGGTGGGAGGAGAAATTTGTTTTAGGGTCCAAATATGCAAGCCAATGGAGCCTCTATAGGAGATTTCTTGGCAACATAGGTATTTTATGGAAGGGGAATGTAGAAATTTTAGATGAGTTTTTATGTTATTTAAATAATATATATTTTTAAAAGTTTACATATAATATTAGCAATGAAAATTTGCAGTTTTTACATATAGAAATTTTTAAGAAAGATACCAAGCTTTGTTCAAAGATTTATAGAAAGAAAACATTTTCCAATTCCTTTCGCCATTTTAACAGTGCACACCCTGCCCATTACAAGAAAAATATTATTAAAGGACAATATGTCCGAGCAAGCAGAATGGTATCAGAAGAAGTAGATTTTGAAGAAGAGAGCAAGCTACTTGAACTTCTCTTCAGGGCTAGAGGGTATCCTGATAGCCTTATTGTAGAAGTGAAAAAAGAGGTTGCAGTGGGTGGAAAGTCAAAATTTAAACCTATACTAGGTACAACAGAGGAGATTCCGCTAGGGCATACAGGTACAGAGGGAGGGAATTTTGGTAAGGCACTAGTTTTAGAATATAATACCTGTCCAGGATGTATGAGAAAGGTAATTGAAAGTGAATGGGAAAAGTTTCTTAGTTTTACTGACTTAGGGGAATGTAGCAACCAAACCCTTAAAGTGGTCTATAGGAACTCCCAAAATATAAAGTGTTTATTAGAAAATGCTTATAAAAATGGAAGTAATGATAAGAAAAAGAAGGGAACATACAAATGTGGAAGATGTACTCAGTGTACTTCCATATCTAACAAGGAGATAATATTCTTATCAAGTAGGAATAAATGGATAGAAGGTGCACAGTTTTATAATTGTGAATCTAATGGACTGATTTTTCTAGCTCTGTGTGGGGAATGTGAATCCTTCTACATTGGTAAGACGGAGAGAAAATTGAGAAGTAGGATCTATGAGCATTATTACGATATTCAAAGTAAAAAAAGAGTCTAATGCTCTTTGCAAACACACATTAATATGTCACATGGCTTATTATTCTTTCTTTGTACTTGAACAGATAAAGAAGGAAATTAGAGGGGAGCACTTGGAGGAAAAGACTGAATACAGAGAGCTATGGTGGCAATTGATTTTGGAAGCCACCAGCTCACCACAGCTCAATGATTATACCTCCATAGCCCCCTTACTAAAGTCGAGAGCTGCTAAGCTTTGAAAGAAGAAATTGTGCTTCATTCACATTAAATATGTCATTTTACAAAAAAAACACTAGAGGAAGTAAACACATTTTAATGTTTTAACATGTATTCCATTAACTAGTGAATTTCAACAGAATTAAACATCTTATTTTGTTAAATATACTAAGTTGTGAAATACCATGACATTTTTCTGTGCTGTCACCATTTTATACTGTCACCTTTCAAATGTTCTTTGTGCTTTTATAATGTGTAATTTATTTTATGTACTTTTACTGCTTTAATGCACAAGGCACTTTGCAAGTTACACCTTAGTTACAATTAATTAGGAAAATCGGGAATTTGTATTGGTTGTGGGTTTAACTTGTGGAATGTTTTGAACTATAATATATGTGTGTTTTTAACTGAAACTTCATGTATCTGATGAAGTCTGACTGAATAAGATGAAAATGCTGTGTTTTTAAATGCGTTCATGCTTTTTCAACTACTATTAAACCAGCTCAATTTTTGAACTGCAAGGCTGTACTGAGTTCCTTTTCTGTGGTACCTGACTTTGTCTTGGTTTAAAGTTTATTTGTTGGGTGCCAGTTTGAGTTTCTTGGAGTTCACAGAATATATAACTATGAGGGGATCATTTCAGTGATGTTGTTAGAAAACAGAAGAGTACTACTAACGATATGTTTATATTTACAAGAGAAGCAACAAATGAATGTAAAGCAGATGAAGAGGATATTTGCAAGAATGATTTTAGATTGGTATCCGATAACACACAGAGGCGAGGAAGAAAATGAAGTGGTGAAATATCAATACAAGAAACATAGGAGATTACTACAAATGATCAGACCATAGCAAATGAGGCAGTGGAAAAGCTAAGCATCAGAGTGCAACCCAAAAAGGAAAACTGCTAGAAGAAGTATCTATAATAGTAGGAAAAGGAATAAAAGTAAGTGGGGTGAAATACTGGTTTTTGGTGATTCATTATTGAACAAACACTACAACCAAAATAAACAGAGAATGCATTGCAGACATTTGTTTGAGCGAAGAAAAGATAAATATACTGAGAAAAGTGCAATAAGATTACTATACAGCTCCAAAAATAAATAAATAAATAAATAAAGTAAAATAAAACAAATATTAGTAATGACTGCAGATAGCAATGTAAGGCAATAACATGCAGAAAAAGTAAAGAAGAAAAGAATATTGTCAATGTTTGCAAGGACTAATGTAAGGGTAACATTTCTGGATTTGCTTCTATTAATAAAGAACTATTTTAAAGGAATGTAAAAAGCTAGTATGAGAAAAAATGAGATTAGAATGTAGGTTATGTTAAGTGGAATTAGTCATATTTTCCTTTGGGAAAATATTAAGGGTAAAACTTATAGTGAGGATTCAATAAAGCCCACATGATCATTTTTGACCATGTGCACATTGTGGTGTAATGCTCATGCAGCCACTAAGAGATTTAGATTTAGTACACTCCGCTTAGTGGCACACACTCACGAGCAAACACAGAAATGTCCATAGCATGCAAATTACAGTATAAGATGCTGAACTATATAGAAATTAAGTAAATTAACATGGTGGAGCAATTCAACAAGCTGTGAAACAACCATGTAGACTTCATGCCTGTGTTGGCCATGCATTCAAAAGTTTTCTAAATACAGACACTGAAAGGAGTCTACACAGCAATAAGAGCAAGAGAAAGTCCATAGATTTGTACCAGATGGACTGTAACATGTAACCCCACACACATTATTAGATATGGTGGCTGATAGAAAATTAGATTAACACTAGCAATAATTCCTTTTTAAGTGCCATGATATAAATGCAACCTTGCACCCCCTCCCCCAAATGAATGGTGTACTGGTAAGTAATGTAGACAGTTAAAAGAGTAAACCTAGTGAAGCATACTATTCAAAACCTGCATTCCTCTGTGCAGATATGTACTGCAGTAATAACCCTGCCTTGAGTGTACAACATTGGGTTCCCCTTCAGTTTCCCTACCTACATGGTTACCAATCATGTAGATTCAGGGCTATCAGCACAGTGAAGATGCAAAAAAGGTCCAAACTCATTAGATATGTTGAATCCTGAAATAGTCTAACCATGTAGGGATGTTCACTTCATGTAGGCACTTCCACAGTATCCATGTTGAATATGTGGCAACAGTGAATGATGCTAAAGCTGCAGATGTTTTCCATAGGTGCTAATTACAGCATAAGCAGGTGATTTTCAATATGGTGGAGCTATTCAACAAGCTATAAAGCATCCATGTAGTCTACATTCTGGTTTTCCTACATACTTCAATACCAAGACAAGGAAATTCTAGGCCTGAAATAAAATTGCACCAACCGCTGCATTTACAATGTAAGTCCCGAACCCAGAATGTATTCTTTAGTAATATTATGGCATATCCTTGTATTTATTAACTTGGTGCAGTAATGAAGTAAATACTGGTGGATTTGTACAGAAGGTACCTAAACATGTGAGAGCAGATACTTACTTTACTTATATGTGTCCAGTATTATATGTTTTTGCTTATTCTTCTTTTTAATTGCATAGGCAAACACTGGAAGTGAGGAATGGCTGTGTTTATCTGGTTTGCGTGAAGCTTGGCGGACCACCTAGGATGCAGAGAGCCAAAAATAGAAACTGAATACATTCAATTAATGCTCTTGTCCATTGTGAAAATCTGGCCTGGAGTACAGATGGCAGTGGGTTCCACTAAAGAGTATGCAACCTTTGTATTACTGCTGCAACATTGCAGTATACAGCAATGAAGTGCAACGTAGACAACAGGTTCCTAAAAATTCGTTTAGCAACATGTGTAAGTGTAGGGCTGCCATACACATGGTCCTGCATTCAAATACAACATGTTTCACATAGTATTACTTTTACTGATAGAGTAATCTATGTATTATTACATTTATGACCAAATATATGACTGCAGGTATACTGTCTACTATAGTGCTTTAAATGTATTCCTGCTACCTGGAGTGGCATGTCTTTAACTTTTCACAAAAAACAGATACATGACTGCCTATAGATGAAATTGCATTATGCTTGGCAGACATTAGCAATGCAGTTCTGATTTATGCAGTGCTTACTTATGAGCAAACTAGCGTAACTCACATATGTGTACACTTTGTTAACTATTGCCCAAATCTGCTGCTCACTGCGCTATGGAACTGTATATATCATGCTTTATTATTGATGTTTATTGTCCATTTAATTTGTATGACATAAAAGTTAATGTGGAAAATTGCAAATTCCAGGCATAGTCTATGTATACTTTATATATTCAAAATACATAAATGTGTTGTCTACCCCCCACCCAAGCATTACAACCCTGGGGTCTCAGTATTATTTTTACACACATATATCAACCACACTACAAGCTGCAATATATAATCTTGTGTGCTCTGGCATGGACATGGCCAGTCAGTGATGCTGACAACCTTGCTCTGCTAAACTCAAACACCCAACTATGCTCGATAAAGGTATTTGTGTTTTTACACAGCACGGCTCTACAAACTTAGTGTGGTCAGTCTACTGGCCTCATTTGAACCTATGACTCTATGTACCTATGCAGGCCTCCTAACCTGTTGTCCCCACATGGCCTGCTAATGTCATCTACTATAAGTTCACCTTCAGCCAGGTAAAAGTCAGACTTGTGTCATAGAATTTGCGTAAAGTACTGAGTACTGTAGTCTTTGTGTCTGGATAGGTAGGGGTTCTGTTCTTATTTTAATCAGTTGTGCATCTCTGTATATGTCTAGCCAAATGAACAAGTGTGTATCTTGCAGTTATGGCCCCAGTCCCATAAATTGACAGTATTTTGATACTTGCACCTGCCTACACATCCATGTCAGGCAGGCCTCCCACCTTCTTCTAACATGCACTGCTGATGTCATCCACCATAAGATGACCTGCAGCCATGTAAAAGTTAGACTTGTGCTGTGATGATTGTGGAGAGTACTGTGATTTGTAGTCTATGCACATTAGATAGGTGGGGGTTCTGTTTTGCTTGCAGCCAACTTGTGTGTGTGTGTGTGTGTGTGTGTGTGTGTGTGTGTGTGTGTGTGTGTGTGTGTGTGTGTGTGTGTGTGTGTGTGTGTGTCTACTCAGCAAAGTAGACATGCTATCCTACATTTATTAATCCAATGACATGCCTTACCAGTGTTTTGATACTTGCAACTACCTACACATCCATTTCAGGCAGACCTCCCGCCTGCTTCTCTCCAACATGCACTGCTGATGTCATCCACTATAAGCTGATCTGCAGCCATGTAAAAGTCAGACTTCTGCCATGGTGCTTGTGCAGAGTACTGAGTTCTCTAATCAGTGTACTTAGGTAGAGGGTCCCTTCTCACTGCAGTCAAGTGTGTGTGTGTGTGTGTGTGTGTGTGTGTGTGTGTGTGTGTGTGTGTGTGTGTGTGTGTGTGTGTCTAGGCATAAGAGCAAGAATGTACACTTTATTTACTGCCCCAAGCCCATACATTGACAGTATTTAGATACTTGGACCTGCCTTCACATCCATTTCAGGTGGCCTCACACCTTCTTCTCTCCAACATGCACTGCTGGTTTCATTCACAATATGCTGACTGGCAGAAATATAAAAGACAAACTTGTGTGGTGGTGCTAGTGTAGAATACTGTGCTCAAGAGTCTCTGCATGTATCTCGGTAGGGGTTGTCTTCACACTGCAGTCATCTGCGTGCATGTGTATCTCTGCTCAGCAGAATAGATGTGCTATCCTACAGTTACTTCTCCAATGTCATGGTTTGCTAGGCTTTTGATACTTGCACAAGACTATACATCCATTTCATGTAGCCCTTCCAACCTCTTGTCTCCCACATGGCCTGCTGATGTCATCCACTATACGTTGATCTGTAACAATGCAAAAGTCAGACTTGTGACATGGTGCTTGTGTAAAGTGTGGCATTCTAGAATTTGTGTACTTAGGTAGAGGTTCTGTTCTTCCTGCAGTCAAGTGGGTGCATGCATATCTCTGCTCAGCAGGATAGATGTGCTATCCTACATTTACTTCTCAAGTGGCATGGCTTGTTGTCTTTTGATAGTTGCACAAGCCTACACATTCATTCCATGCAGCCCTCCAAAACTCTTGACCTGCAGACATGTAAAAGTCAGACTTGTGCCATGGTGCTTGCATATAGTACTTGTTCTGTAGTCTGTGTACTTAGGTAGAGGTTCTATTCTCACTGCAGTGGGAATGTGTGTGAGCTGTTACTTGACATTACATAGAGGCTTTTACACTAGCAGGTGGGACACAGTTATCACCATATACTCAACAGACAATTATGATGTCATTAGCAATATCAGATTACTGGATATATAGTCATCCCACCAGGGCAGGATCAGACACTGGCCTGGTGCTCAAGCAGATGTCACCTTAGGTTCATAGGAGATTACTGGGCTATTGGACCTAGGGCCTTTATAAGCATAGCCAAGTTATACCCTTGCTCCCATATTGCCAAGTTGTATGGGCTATATTTGCAGTGTGAGTCTATGATCAGCACTGACTGTCCTTATCCAGCAGGGACATAGGTGACACACCAGGGATAAATTTACAGTCTCCCATCCAGTTGTTTCTAAGTTACACTTAAAGAGGGCCATTGAGGAGCTCTGTTTTATGTGAATTGGGAGTTTGTTGCAGAAGAGTGGCGATCTCTGGGAGACCTATCGGTATTTCCAGAGTGTCCTGTTAATTTGCAGGCTAGGTTAAGATACTTAGAGTGAGTGAATCTTGTCCCATGTGTCTTGTGGATGTGCAGCATTTCTATTAGGGCAGAGTCCAACACTACTGTGTAGGCCAGGCACAACTCGCTTCTCAGTAGCCTATAAGATACAGAGTACAGTGATAGGGCCTTCAATTTCCTTGATGAGAATCCTCTGAGGTCTCTCCAGCTGCTGCAGGTGTCTCTTGAGATACATACGGAAGTGATTGTTGTACTCTATTAGCGGTCAGATGAGGGATGAGTACAGGGGAGTTATAACATCCTTAACTCCAGATGTGATGCCTTTACTTATGAGATGTGCAACATAGAAGGCCTTCCTTACCACTGTGGACACATGGTGATCAAAGCTGAGGTCGCTATCAACCTGTGTTCCCAAATCTCTTGCCACAGGGTTTGAGCTAAGGAGAGTACTGTTGATATTGTAATTTACAGGGAATTCCCCTTTGCAGAAAGGGATGATAATGCATTATTTTGTGTTTAGTTTGGGTCTATGGCTTTGGCATCAATCATTTGTCTGTGTAAGCCCTTTTTGTATTTCGTACTATGTCAACATCATTGGGGGACTCAGTGATTGTACCCAGTTTGCAGTCATTGATAAACATGGTAAGCCACAGGCCATCTATTTTCCTCTAGACATATGAGAAATAGATTCCAAACAGTAGAGGGCCCAGCGTATATTCTTGTGGTACACCAGTGGCAACTGGTCTACTGCTAAATGTGGAATCCCCAACTTTGATTCTATGCGTTCTGTTGGTGATCCAGTTGGCTACCCATCTAGTGACATATGGGGGGTTAATACCCAGCTGTGTGAGTTTCTCTATGATGCCTGACTGAGTGGTTGTGTCAAAAGCCTTGGCTAAGTCAAAATAGTCTGGATGTACTCTTTTGCCTTCATCCAGGGCTTTGTTCACATTCTTGAAGAAGTCCACCAGGTTTAATAAGCATGATCTATCCTTAATGAAGACAAATTGGGTTGAGTAAAGAGTTTGAGGTTCACCTATGTCTTTGTTGATAAGGGCTCTCTCTTTTTTAATTTCTCCAAATCATTTGGGTTTCTAATCCCATGACATGAATGGTTCCCATTTCTAAGTTAAAGTATGATTAAAGTTCATAAATTTGTATTGTTTCAATCTCTGATGTCAGCCAAAAATGCTCTTCACAGCACCCACAATGTGCATAGTAATGACTCCTTCTGCAGGCCATACAGAGCTACATGTATTGGTAACATATCTAAATATAATTGTAGATTCTTTTTTATAAGACCCATAGCTCCTACTATGACTAGAATTGTCTGGGTATCTTTCTTCCACATTACTTTTATTTCTGCCTGCAAATCTTGGTATTTTATGACTTTGTGTCTCTATGTATGCAAGACACTGTAGTCACTGGGTGTAGCAATTTCAATGATCAATGCTACTTTTGTCTTCTTTTCATGGACTACTATATCTGGTTTTCTTGCATTTATTTTATGAACTGTTGGTAATGGGTGATCCCATGTGATATACAATTCATTATTTTCTATGATGCTTTGTGGTTTATGTTTCCAGTGCTTTTCATCTACTGCAATAGTATAATGTTTGCACAATCCCCAATGCAACAGTCTTGCCACATTATTATGCTTTTCAGTGTACAGTCCTTCTGCCATTAGTATATCACAACCAGCAACAAGATGTGCAACTGTTTCCAGTTGTGTTTTACAAAACCTGCAGTTCTCTGTTTCTCCCACATGTTCAATAGACTTTGTAAACCAAGGTGTACATAACCCACTATCTTGGTCCTCCAATATTAACCTTTCATCTTTTGGATAAATTCACCTCTCCTTAACCAGCCCTGCATTTGATCCTTATCAACATGCTGTTGTTTCAAGAGTGTTTTTATACTTGCAACTATATTTATGCATTTTCCACATTTCTTGCCTTCTCATCTGATCCTTCACTTTATATTCTTTCTTTTGTTTTTTGGGCACATTCAGTTGCTGCTTGACTTTTATTTACTTCTGGTTTGATTTCCATTCTTGCTTGACATTGATATAGTTCTGCTACACTAAGCAGGAAAGTGAAGTGAGATGTATTCGCCTCATGTTTCAAAACTTTCACTACATTATGGTCTTGTGAGGTCAGCAGATATATGTGCAGTTTCACAATTGCAGATCTATACATGTAATCAGTTTCAAGAAGGCCCATAGCTCCTTCAGAACGGGGAATATATAATCTTGGTATGCACTGATTTTTATAAGTCATGAAGCATCCATCTTGTTTTCCTGTATATCCAGCATGTTTTGGGGCCAGTCAATCACTCCAAAACAGTTAGGACAGGAAGAGAAAATTGGTTTATAGCTTGAATTATGTTCCTAGATGTCAAAGCTGTTTTCAGGATTAATTTAGGTCTTCTAAAATATTCCACAGTTTTATTCGCATTTGTTCATGTTTTATTTTTGATCCTTCATCATTTGGCAAATATTTATATGCTCCCTCTTGCTCAAGTTCTTTTATATCACATTCTTGTCCCAAACTGATGTCTTCTTGGTGCTGCAGTTTCCTGCTTTAAAAGTTGCTTTTGCACATTTATCAAGACCACACGTCATTCTTATATCATCTGAAAAATTTTGACTACTTGCAGTTGTGCTTTTAGTTCCTCATCTGATGAGCTGTACACTTTTAAATCATCGACAAATAGAAGATAAGAGGTCTTTACACTTAGTTGCTTTGTAGGAGCTAAATTATAGCCATGGCCAAATCTGTTAAGTAGACAGATTAAAGGGTTAAGGGCAAGACAGACTAGCATCAGTGACAGGGAGTCACCCTGGAATATCCCCCTTTGAATTTTTATCCCTGGAATAATAATGTTTCCTTTATCATTAATTGCAAAGTAGTCTGCCACTGTTTCATGGCCACTGTAATGTAGTCGATTAGTGTAGGATGTGTCTTATACATTTTTAAGCACTCTTTTTGTCCATGAGTGTGGGATGCTATCAAATGCTTTTTTATAGTCAATCCATGACATACGTAGATTCTTGCCCTTTTTACAGTTCTCCATTATGACTTTATTTAGCAACAGATGATCCTTTGTTCCATACGACTTTCCTTATTACCCTTTTGTTCTATTCCCATGATTGAATTTTCTTCTAAATGACTATAAACTCTGATGGCATCAGTTCTGGTGTGTAGTTTATATATCATCGGAAGGCAAGTTATTGGTCTATAATTTTTAGGATAACTTGTAGGTTCACTCTTAAGTAGGAGCAATGTTTTTCCTGTTGTTAACCAAGTTGGTGTCTGTTTGGAGTGCGCCTATAAATAGTTTTTGTACTGCATCTGGGCCTGGGGTTTTCCAATTGCAGGCTTTTCTTAACTTTATCTCAGTCTCTCTGGTCGTTACTTCATTCTATTTCATATCCTGTACCTTTGAATTTCTTTTATGTTCCACAGGATCGTCATAGATATTTCTCCTAAATGTATCTATTTCTTCTCTTTTGGATAGTCTTTAAATTCCTTTTACCTTGTTTTCCAATTCTCTGCAGAACTTTTTAGAGTCATTAATAAATTGCTCATTTTGTACTTTTCCTTTCTATTTATCTGTGTATCTTCTACGTTTTTCTGCCTGTGCTGATATTTTTAGCTTATTATTTGCAATACTGCAAGATAGATCCTGATCCATTATAATACTGTACATTGATTTTATCATGTCTATCTTTCTGAGCATTTTTATTGATCTGTTCCCTCTTCTATGCTTTTCTAACAGTGACACTTCTTGTCTTAATTGCTTTATAGTTTTCAGTATTCAATACTTCCATGATGGTATTTGATTTCTCTCCTTTTTTTCCCTTGTTACCCTGTGTTTCTGTGGTACAATTTTATCTATTAATTTAGCTGCATAGTAATATGTCCTGTTTACTTCTATCACATGAATCTCTATGGACAGTCCTAATTACTGTGTTCATTTGTTTTATCAGAATTCTGACTTTTCGGTTTTATTGACCTTCTGCAGTCTACCGACCTCTATTAAATCAAGCAACTCTTATCTTAACTCATTTCTTTTCTAAACTAAGGGCACATGTTTTTGTTCTCCATTTCCTGTGGGCATTCTATCGAGAGATCTATAGCATCTTCTTGTGGCATATTCTCTTCAATTTCATCCTGTGTCACCCATTGCTCTTTCATATGGGAATTCACTGGCTTTTCACTCCTCAACATTGACTGCATCAGAGTTGCCACTGTTTCCTGTCCCTTCCCTTGAGATCCAGCTTCAAGTGAACATGTATACTGGTTTTCTGTGGAAGGCTCCAAAATATCTTTATATGGCAAATATCCACTTGCTTCCCATTCCTCTGGTTTCTCCTTTATTTGGATATCTATTGCTCTATCCTGCTGTGATGCTTTCTGAATTAGATTTTCCACACTGAATCCTTCACTTTGCAGGTATTCCATAACCTCAGTTTATATTTCTTTAACTTCTCTATTACTAATCTTCTTTTCTACTTTTCCGCTTTGTCTTCTTATTTTTTTTGTATTATAAAGCTTTCCATGTCTGGATTCCTTTGTCTGCATTTCTCTTCAAATATCTTTGGTATTGCTCTTTTTTGTATTGATTAATTTTGCTTTCTGCTTTGCATAACTATTACATCATATTAAATCTCTTTTTTTTCCCATGTTCATATTTCTTCTTCAGATGTCTCCTGATCTTCCTGTTTGTTCTTACTTTGGGGACTCGGTCCATCATGCTGTGATGTAACCAGTGTTAGACCTTCTATAACAAATCCTTCAGTTCGCAGGCATTTCATAATTCAGCTTCTATTTTTTATACTTCTACTTTACTAATCTTCTTTTCTGCATTTCCTCTTTGTGATATTATTTTTTTATTGTGAAATTTTCCACATCTGGATGGCTTTGCCTGTATTTCTCTTTGAATATCTTTGGGGCTGCCTTTTTTGTATTGATTAATTTGGCTTTTGACTTTGCATAAATATTGCGCCATATCAAATCTCGTTTTCATTCCCATGTCCATATTTCATTTTTATACTTTTCAAAAACCTCTAGGTTTTGTTGTTTATATTTTTGCACTTCCTCATATGCTTCATTTTCCAAACAGATCAAAGTTTCTTGGTATATATAATGTTTTTCACAAATCTGTTGTATTATTGAGCACAATTTTTTATTTGAGGACCTGACAGTTCTGACAGATTCTCTCCATGTCCTTGCAGATAAAGCTGGTTAGGCTTATGGGTCTGTAGTTCCCAGGGTCAGGTGATGAACCCCTTTTGTGCAAGGGAATTACTGTTGCTGTTTTCCACTCTGCTGGAACAGAGCCAGTACTTAGATTGTGGTTGAAGAAAGTTTTCCAAATGGTTCCACTAGGTCCTGTTTTAGACCATTTAGTGGGCAGCCTGGGATGTTATCTGGGCCCATAGAGGCTGTGTTTTTGGCCATGGAGAGTGCAGCTATGACCTGCTCTTTGGAGATACTAGGTGGAGGACTGGTGACAGATATGCTTTGAGATATGTCTGGTGGGGACAGGGTGGGGGGGGTGAAGTTTGCTCCAAATCTGTCTGCTATCAGGTTGGTGATGTCTTCAGGCTCAATATGAGTGGTACCATCCACTACTAGTTCAGCACAAAGTTGGCCCATCCCTTTTAGATTTCTGACATAGCTAGAGAATGCCTCTTGATTATCTGTAGGTAGGGATGCACGTTTAGCTTCGTAATTGGCTTTAGAGGACTTCGATAATTTGCTTCTTCCACTTGTGGAGGCTGTCCTTCCTCTGCTGTGTCAGTTCCCTCTTTTCCTTTGACATTAGTCTCTTCCACTTGTTGTATAACCTATTTATGCTTGATGCCCACCAGTGTGGCTTGATTTTTGTGAGGACCTTCTTTTGATACGTTCAGGTAGAGCTGACTCTATACATTTGTATAGGTGTTAATACAGGCCATTTGTGTACACATCTATATAGCAATCATTGTTGACAGTGGTAGCAGGGGTTTGCAACTATTTATAGCATCACTTAGGAGGCTATAGTTTGCGTTGGAGAAGTTTTTTATACTTTTTGATGTTGAGAGGGTCAGGTATGATTCTTAATTGGTATGAGACTGACTTCTGATCATATCTCATCAGGGAGGCCAATAAACAGGGTGTAGTGCAGAACCCCCTAGTGTTGGTGAGTACTAAGTCTAGGACATTCGAGCCGCTTGTGGGGGTGCAGACTATCTGTTAGAGAGCAAAGTCCAGAATCCTTAGGGGGAGTGTGTTTGTGCTCATATATGACTCCCAATCAATGGAAGGATAGTTGAAATCACACATGACCAAGGTGTTTGGCTGCATAGTGAGTGACTCAAACAGGTCCTAGTAGGCAGAGTGGTGTCGTGGTTCATGGTGGGGGACCTATAGCTATCAACGATATGGAAGGGAGTTTTACCTCTACAGTTATGTAGACTAGGAGTAGCTCTAGGAGTTCTACTGTTTGACCAGTCTTGAAATGTATTTATCTTTAATGAAGAAGGATACACGTCCACCTTTGGTTCTTTCACGCTCATTTTGAGGTCTGAACATGTGGAAGGTATTGTAGCCTTGCATGGCCACTGGGCTCTCTGCAGCCTTGAACTATGTTTCTGTGACTGCACAGACATGGGCATCTTCTAAGGTAATGAGTGCTTCCAGTGAGTCCAGTTTCTGATTTAGAATCCTTGCATTAAGCAGCATAACCTTGAGTTTGTCTCTAATGGATTTTATATACATTGTGAATTTAGTTGGTCTGACATTGCCTAAAAATGGCACTATGGGAGAGGCAAGTGTCTTTGTCAGTAACTGAAAGCCAAGAGGCAACAGGTGAAGACCATCTCTGGTTGTTGACCATATCTTTCCAGGCTGACAAATACTGGATCCTCCTGGATTGACACCAGTAGCTAAGCCAATTGTTGAAGTCAATCATGTTTTGTTTATATTGAGGCATCATCCTGGGTAGAGATCATCCAAGGGCCCCTTCGGAGGGGGTCATCACTCAGTTATCCATCAGGGGTGATTTCAGTGTTTTTTTCTTTCTCTGCTTTAAACTCTACTATAAAGTAGAGATTAAAGCATGCACCCAAGGACTTGCCATGGGGGGATGTATAATGGGGCGATTGTTGGGGCCTTCCCTTCACTCACACATGACACATTCCCCTCAAGAACCCCTGGTTATCACTCACTCCCTCCCTCCCTCTGAAGCAATTAGTAATTGTTTTCCTGGTCTCCACCAGGGGAAGCACACCATCTCATGGTCCCCTGAATGAAAGCAATCCTCATCCCCTGTGAGAGAAGTGTAGGCTGAGCTCCTCTTCCTGTCTAGCTGCTCCAGTGCTGGAGCTGCTATTTTAATCTCAGTCATGTGGGTCACCTTCATCACTCTGCATCACAGAACCAGGCTTGCAGCTGCTCATTTTGTCATTTGTCCTTATTGATAATGCAATGTTCTGTTAATGTATCTTGCTACTCTTTTATCTTCTAATGCAAAGCTACAAGATTAGTTTTTTTCCAAAATAGTCACATGTGTCCATTAGACTTTTTATGTTCTTGTAACTTCTTTTGGAGCATATCAGATAATGAATACATGGACGTTTTCATGGTGGCAGGCCAGTCTCATCCTAGGCAGTAACTGTAGCCATCTGAACCGTGTGCTGTAGTCACTGATAAAGCTTAGATGTAATGCACCTTCTCTGCTAAAACCGATAAAATGCCTGCAAAGTTTACATCAGAATGTCTGACTGGGAGTGAGAAAACTTCAGAATTAGTAAAGAAGCTGCATTTTAACTGACATAAGACTTTTATTCCAAAGCCTGAGCAGCTGTCGTACAAAAATGACATAATCTCATATGTGCATCCCTGAGGGTGATCCAGCCAGTAATATTATTGCTGAGTTATTTCATCATTGTTTTGTTTTGTGAACTTTTGTTTCCCTATTTCATGAGCCAGTTATATCTGACCAATGATAAATGACTGAATATATGTAGACCTTACTTCTGGAAAATTATCTCAAGATTCCAGCTAATGCATCTGTTTCATTTTGGTTCATTAATCTAGAGTTCCTTATGCATATAAAATCTCTCTTTATGGTGTGATTATTATGACTTAACTTAGTGCATTCCATATTCCTTGAGCATTTTGAAAATTGCTTAAATTCTGTGTTTTTATCATTTTTTGGGACTAATTTCTAGCTACATGCCACACCTGTATTTCTAGCTAATGCTAAAAAGCTATTCTACCATATGGTCCCTAGTTCATACTAGGGCCTAGAAAATTAAGCATTTGACTGCCTTTCATTTTTTAATTCAAGCTTCATAACAATTTGATTGCTGTCTGTTTGCTTTATTTCACTTGCAACAGAGAACTATTGCATGTCATGTATTCTTTATTGTGTTAAATTTATTTCATTTGCCGGTTTGCTCATACTTTATATTCCTTCAGTTTTACTTTGCTTTGGTGTACGACTTAATTTTTATTTATTTATTTGATTATTTATTTTTTTACAATGGGGACTATTTAAGGCTTCTGATCTTTTGGGGCTATCAGGGTTTCCGGATAAATATTGTTATATGTGCAGAAGAATCATCTCCTTAAAAAGCATAATGCCATTCAATGGAAGCACATGCATGTGGGCTTGTGTGTGGAAAAGTGAGGCATTGATAGTAATCACCAGATGCCATTTTGGGGGAAAAATGTCCCCTAGCTTGCCATCCTTTTTTTGATTGGTAATGTACCCATGGTTCTAGATGACCATTTAAAGTAGATGTCAAGGACGTGTACTTCCAATGGGCCTACACTGAGTAGTGTGTTGTAACATAAGGCCTCATTTAGCAAGACTGGGATTGTCTTTGACTTGCTGAGGATTGCTAATGTCATGTAGCCAATGGATACTTGACTATATGATAACTTGGGTCTTTACTTGGCAGCATCAGTGTCCCCAGTTCCCCATTATTGAGCATCCATTGAGAGATAGGATCAGGGGGATCAGGGTAGGTGTAGCATTAGGTTATCAGTTGACTCTGTAGTTGAGCCCAGTAACTAGACTGGGCAGCAACTCCTTTAAGTATGTCATGATCAGATGAACATACTATGAGTAGCTTATCATGTACCATCAACTCAGTTGTGTGAGGGTGTTCCTTCAAAATGTTGCCAACTTTCTTGTCATCTCTGTTTTGTATAGCTTAAACAGGCTTCTTTCAGTCCATTTTCATATTTCATGTTGATGTGGATTCTGCTCCTGGTGTAAAAGAGTTCCTATCTATTGTTAGTGGATTAGGGTTTGCTGAGGTGGTTACCACCATGATGTATCATTTTGGACATACTCTGGAGATGATGTTCCAGCTAGGTGTGATGACCTCTGACTTGTTGCTAGGCATCTCATAGTCTGATCATTACTTGGTCTGATAGTTGTGCTGTGTGTGTTGTAGCCCCCAGTTCTTCACATAATACATTACAGGAAATCAAATAAAGTCATCATGGGATAAATATACCAGCTTATAATGAATTGTAGTGCATATGACCAAGATGAACTTGGTTTAATTTAAAGTCTTTGTCATTTTGTCTAGATTACCTTACTCCAGTTCACATATGCCTTATTCTTCTAGTGGCTTATGAGTCTGAGTTTGACTCTGGGATAAGTTCTGTCCTTTAAGAAGGACTGGGTGAAGGCATGAGTGCAAATGGTGACATGTTCACCTTTTGGAGGATAAGTGGAGACTGGATGAACATTACGCACAGTACATGCTAGAAATACCTAAAAAGAAGACCATTTCTTTCAGGAGACTTCTGTTTTGCAGCACAGAACATGTTGACATTTGAAGAATATGAACATGATGCTCATTTTTTTTAGGTAGCCTTCATCAGGACAGTCACACTCCCTGATGTGCTCCCAGGGCTTGGCATTTATCTGGATGGTGATTTGGCAGCTAGTTGGATGTTGGTTCTGTCTCCTGTTGCAGACATGAAGTTCATTTACTCAATTACTCAAAATTATTTTTTTGCTTTAGGCTTGCATCAGCCACCAAACTATGTGTGGAAAACATCTTTGTACGGCCTGGTTAGCAGTAGCTTGGCTAAAAGATTTGGTTGCTTTCTATATTGGATATTTGTTCATTTTCTTAAGTGCATGGTTTTTCAACTTGTGTTACAGGAGGCATTGGCTATCTGGGTTACTAAAAATATTTTTTGGATCCTGATGTTCTTGATAGTTAGCACTTCATCACATACCTTCTATTTATTGTCAGAGAAAGTTATATATGCTTGACTCACATTTCAAGGAATATAGCTGTGAGCTGTTTCATTACAGACATAGTACTAAATCTCACCTCACAAGGGGTTATGGGTAATTTGATGGGTAGAGATCAGTAAAACTAACTTACTGTGGCCCTGCTTGAATTGTAGTGGCATTTGACAATGTTGACCTTGTGATCATTCTGGACGATCTACATAATTAGTGTGATCTCCAAGGAGTTGTTTTGACATTTATTTTTTTATCCCTTGTTGACCAGGTTAGTCCATTAGGCCAGTGACCTCTTTTCAGGCCGGACCTCAGATGATGATATTCTTACTGACTAGGGCAGTTTTAGCCAGTGTACTGGGGAATTTCTCCTACTGTTTTCTCTTAATGTTTTGGCAATGAAGGGATGTTTATCAAACTTGGTTGTAATAATTCCAAGATGGAGGATGACATGAGATATAGAGCAGTGTGTGTTTTGGCAGATGCCAATCAAGAGATGACTGAAACTATTGGAAATGAGCTAACTATTACAAATGAGTTAGAAGAACATGGATTGCCAACACAGGAATTATTGAACTTGATGGTGCAAAGGGAACCAGAAAATGGAGCAGAAGCAATCTTAAGTGAAATAGCTGATTGTGTTGTTGATGTGAAAGCAGAAGAAATTACAGTTTCAATGGGAAAACAGTAGATTTTGGTGATAAAGTAGCAGGAAGCACTGTTGTGTGTTTGGCTGGTAGAGTAAGTAGTTTTATGGGAACAGATCTGCAGCAGGGTATGAAATAACTCTTATGCTGATGCTGTAAGAATGGGAAGACAAGCAGATTTGGTAGCAAAAATAAGTATACATCAACAGACTGTAAGTAAAAATCTCAGAAACAAAAAGCCTTTAGAAACAAAGACTTACTTTTGATTAAATAGATTTTACATTTCTGGACAATGTAATATTGCCTTTAGGATTCATATAAAAGGTATACGATTATTAATACAGTTAGGGACTGAGGACTTCTGCGAAGTGACTTTTAAAACACTTGGGTTATTAGAAAAAATCATGTCTGATGTAGGAAAGAAACAAGACACTGCACCATGAAAGGAGTATTATATTTTTTTCAATTTTGGACTACAACTAAAGAAAATGAATGTACAATTTTTAGATTTGCTAACACTAACATTGTTGGGTTGACGGCTCTTGTCTTACCTGTTGTAAAGGTGTGCATGATGTAAATAAGATATTTAATAAAATAAATGCATGGACTGTGGGTGGGTTGTGTTACTAACATTAAATGTAAAAGAAGTAAGGATGCAGCATGTTCAAAATGTAATAAGTGTTAATAGAATAAGAGGAATTGTGAGATACTGGAATCAACCAAATGCTTTTTTTTTTGTTGTGATGAAAGGCATTTCAGATAGCATTGTCCCCAAACAGCAAAAGGATCTCCGGTTTGATTCTTGGCTGGGGTGCCCTCTGTGCAGGGTATGCATGGCTTGCTATGCTTTTGTGGGTTTCCTCTGGGTGTCCTAATTTCCTCCCACATTCCAAGGACATTTAGATGGATTGGACACTTTAAATTGGCCGTAGGTGTGAGTGAGCAAGCAAGTTTGTAGTACAGAAGAAAAACTATGGCAGGGCCACACTGTGTTTTGAACCTTGGATCTAGATGATTGTCACTGTTGAGGTGACATCCCTGACCACATGTGCAAAAATGGGAAAGGGGGTTGTGCTTGGATGGATGTAGGCAATGTGAGAGAAGTGTCATACAGCTGTATATCAGGAACCAAAGTGTAGTAAATATAATGTCTATGGACATTTTTGGTTTGATTGTTTTTTGTTACAGGATAAAAGAATAGCTGAAGAAAATAGGCAATTTAAAATATTTTAATTATTTTCTTTTTCACCTTTTTCCATATTATATACTTATATTTTTGGAATTTGTATAGCAAATATCTACTAAACTTTGTTTATGTAATTTCCTGCTATGACTATGCTTGTCTGCATGTATATCTCATGTTCTGATTCAATATGTTAATAATTTTTACCTTGTATTGCCTGTTTCTGTGAATTACTTGTAATATCGTTGGAGCTTTTCTCCCCGGGCCTCCACTGAAAATGGACATATATCCAGCTAGACTAGCCTGGTCAACAAATGTAAAATAAATAAAATAAATAAAAATGTAAAGAAGAGAAGGTAGATGATGTGCTGGAAAATACAGAAGTTCATATAAATTTAGAAGAAATGGAGTTAAATATTGGGGAAAAGGTTACTCAGTAAGAAAATGGATATGACATTTTGGGAAGTGATGAAAGAGGGGAGATGTATTTTGACAGAGAAGAAGAGCAAGGACAAAATAAAGAAAAGTTAGTAGGAGAAAGGGTAAGAAAAGGAAAAAGAAAAAAGTCAGAAAAAAAGAAGCAAGGAAAGGAAAGTATTAATGTGAACAGTATTAGAAATTATATTGGGATTAATGGTGACTAAATGTTGTAAGAAGGTAAAATGTTTATTAGAAAACAGATATGTTAAGAAACAGAAAAGGGTTAGAAATGACGCCTTCTAGGGAGAACCAGATTATATGGCCTGCAGAAAATGAAGAATGTTCGGGTATATAGATTTTGTTTAACATCTAACATTTTAATTTCTTCATATTTCAATACTAATATTGTATAGGATGGCGATGAGTGATATAAGGAAAAGAGAAAGATGTGTAAGATTGTTTGCAATTTATGCATACAAAAATATGACACAGGAAACATGTTTGAGGTTTTAAAAAGATATATTGGTTAGTATAATTATTATTGGGATAGGAGACTTAAACTGCAGTTTAAGGAAAGAGAAGGGGAAAGTGACATAATGTGAAATTATTGAATGAGGTTATAAAATGTGGAGGGCAGCATGTAGGAGAAAAAGAGAATAGACTTATCAGGGAGTACTAATGCAAAACACAGGTACTCCAGAGGGCTTGAGTGAAGTTTGATATCCCACCTGTGACCTAGAGGGTGACAGCACTAACAGGAAAAAAAGTACTTAGGATTAGTCCAGATAAAATCACTTTAGCTAACAGGTCTAGGAGACTCTGTCTCTGGAGTTGGCTGGGTGGCCTAATGGTTAAAGTGTTTTCCTTGCAAACACAATGTGCAAGGTTTGAGTCTCACAAGGGATAATTGGCTAGGCGTAAAAATGGCTCACAAGGGCAGTTAGCCTAGTACTAATCTATGAACCTATGATACCCTCCCTGTGGGATGAATAAAGAGACCCTGTTGAAGTTTTCAGTAATTTATTCAGTTAAGAAGGATGATGGACGGATGTTCTTTTTCTTATTCAAATTATTATATTAGGGTTAGGTTTAGGGAATATGAAAATAAATTGAATCATTGAAAAGTGAAATTGTAAGAAATTATTTTTTATCTTATAAAAATTGTGTATATGCATACATTTTAGGCAAACTTGCTTATATGATTCCAGGAAAAATAGATTTATAACTTGATTTTCTTCATTTGTATATTTTGTTTGAGATTAAATTCTATTAAAAAATGAATAATATACAGTGAAAAAGGTTTAGGTCTGAAAAAAATCCCTTTTTTGTGTTTATACATTTATATTTGGTTTGTTAAAAATAGTAGGGAAATTTGTTATATGATAAATGTGAAAAGATATGGAAACAAATGGAAAACAAAAATAAAAAAAGGATTATAGAAAAAAGGACTAGTAACTAAGGTAAAATTATGGAAATTAAAAATTGATGAATGTAGACGTAAAGAAATGGGTAGTTTGAAAATTATGCAATATTTTTCTTGTATATCCTGGGAGTGATTTATTAGTTATTATACAACGACCCCCCCCCATTAATATTTCAAATTGTGCACCCGATTGGTCAGCACGCAGATTGTAAATCAAAGACTTATACTAATGGAAAAAGGTCCAGTCGCCCAGACTTTTTCCATTATTATAAGCCTTTTTTTTTAGAATGCAAGATCTCCTTTGCTTTTTAGAAACTGTCTGGCTATGTTAAAGGAGTTTAACATAGTGAGACAGCTTAAAAAAAAGTAATGGAGATCTTCCTTTCTCCGTGGCTTTTTTTAAAGCTGTCTCGCTATGTTAAATGGGTTTAGCATAGCGAGACAGCTTTAAAAAAGCAACAGAGAATCTCCGTTGCTTTTTTTTAAAGCTGTCTCGCTATGTTAAACTCCTTTAACATAGCAAGACACTTTATAAAAAGCAATGGAGATCTTGCTTTCTCCTTGGCTTCCACCCACAGCTCTGATGTACTGCGTAAGCATACGCATGCGCAGTACATCAGAACTGCCGCAGAATACCAGACAGCTGCGGAAGGGCAGCATGGAGGCATAATACAATGCCATTATTTAAGGAAAGTAAGTATGTTTTTTCTTAAATAATGTCATTGTATAATAGCAATAATCCATGCCTGGGTGTGGGTAATGCTGGATTTACCCACAGTTGTCTTTGTTTGGCCATTCGGGCTTCGCCCTTGTGACCAAGCCACACCAACCGTGTGCAAATCCAGCATTACCCACACCCAGGCTTGGGTTATTGCTTAAATATTAGAAATGTGATAAAGCAAAGTCGTCAGAAAATGTTTGAAGATTCCTATGTTGGAGACATTCTATGGAGAATTTTGTTAGGTACATTACCTTCTAAGAGAAATATGAAATATTATAGGGAAAAGACTGTGTTATGATTGCAAGGTTGAGGAAGCTTGAAAGTGCTGTTATTCATTTTACATAAAAAGTAATTCTGGGAAAAGTTTAGAAATGTATATAGCTGGGAAGGTTTCAAGGAAATGAATACAGAAATGATATTGCATGGTGAATATGAAAAAGGAAGGAGGAAACGGATGAATGGGACAAAACATTATTTATTACAATCTGTGTATTGTGGAAAAGAAAGTGTGAAGGAATATCGTAGAATAAAAATAGAACAGTAGAAATGTATTTGCAGAAATAAGAAAACGGGTGAGCAAAAGCACTGAATAGAATAGATGAAAATTAATAGAATAGATGAAAATTAATAGAATAGATGAAAATTAAGGAAAAGAGAATGGAAGAAGTGTATGCTAAAATTGTGTTATATTACAGGTGAAGAAATTGTAGGAATGTAAATAGGATGGATATAATTCACATCAATTCACATCAAACAGAGCCCCTCTATGACTCTGTTTAAGTGTAGCCTGGATGAGTGGATGGGAAACCATAAATTCCTGCTGGGGATTTTAACTATGACCCTCCTAAATATAGACAGGCATTGCTAACTAAGATGTCGAGTTTAGGCAAGATCCTTAATATTGGGTTTTTCTAGTATTATATTTGGTACACATGGCTAAGCTTATAAAGACCTTCAAGTCAATAGCCCAGTAACTACCTATGAAGAGAAAAGTTAGAAAGTAATGAGACGCATTTCAGTTCCTGACTTCACAACCCTTACAAGAGAATACACTAGAAAGTATTGACATGATGATGCTATCCACTGTATAACTTGGCAAGGCAAATATAAGTGACAGGTACAATTATCAGTTCAACAACACAAATGCAGATATACTAGGCAATAATGTAGCTATGCACCCTGTGCATCAGACACAAAGCTTTTGTATCCCTAAATCCAAAAGAGAGAAATCAAGGATATGGCACAATTATCATCACATGCACAGGGTGTTATATGGGGGACAGTAGGCCTAGGCTGACACAAAAGGTCAGTGAGTGTGCATGTGAGTAAGAAAGGGGAAGCAGGCAGGCTAAACCATGTAACTGTTATGTGTGTGTTTCTGTAGGGGTCCTCCATGTAAAAGTGGTGTGTGAAAGTCTGCATGAAGACAGCCAAGCTCAGTGCTAGTGCTATGTCTTCATATGTTGGACAGGTGTGAGACATGCATGGTAGAGAAGAATGTTCATTGTTGTCACCCCTGACCATGAGAACTGGATCTGGCAGGAGTAGCACTGGCACAACCACAACCAACGTCAGATGTAGTGCTGCCACCTGAACATAACTGATGTCTGTTGGACATGCTCCTTTCGTGGGACCTCCCTTCATGGGAATGTCCAGGACCATGACCACATGACCTGCCACAATTGGACGTGACAGCACACACACACTGATGGATCTGCAGATGTACTGCCAGTATGGGAGCATGACTGGCTATGGTCAAGTTGGCTATTAGCAGGTGTTGTGGCTGACCTAGGCCCATGAGGACACCATTCCCCTCCCAACAGATGTTGCATCACAGACACTGCTTGTTCCATGGCAGACATCCCTTAGTCCATCACAGACATCCCTCATTGCAATGTATCATTAATCCTATCCAGTGAACTGGCAACACAGTGGAGGCAGTCACCCATGTCATCCTGTGCCACTTCCACAATCCTGAGCATTTGTCTGGAGTGTCTTTCTGAACATGCCTGTGCATCAGTGACAACCCTAAACATACGTTGAGTGACATGGGAAGAGACACCTGAATCAGGTGGAGGAGGGACAGCAAGCTTCCTCTGAGCTCCCCTATCAACCCTCCTGCATGGCACCTCACCAACACTTTGGCTACAGCTAGACTAAACAGGCACTGAAGCCACAGCAGCCACACTTCCCTGCTCAATGTTGTCACCCTCCACCTGTCCAGTATCTGTGGCCTCAATGGACTGGGTAGGCGGAGGCCTACTGACTGTGACCAGGAAAAACGAAAGGGGTGGCTGGATGTCAACTACTGCATCAGATTCAACCTCTGCACCCCTCCACTGTGCCTCAGTTCTACCACCATCATCATCAGTATCTGATGAGACACTGACATTAGGTGGCACAGGGCCCACACTCCCACTGCCATGATCACATGTGATTAAAAGGGAGAAACACATGCAGACATTAATACCTGCACTACTATGGTGCAATATATACTAAACAACTAACAGTGCTGCCACTATTACAGACAGTACAGCAATACACACAACAGGCCTAAAATGACACATTGTGCTATCTCTTTAAATTGATCTGTAGTACTGACATACATTTATTTGGCTTATCATTTGAAGGAGGCATATTTTGCTGGATTCCTGAAGGCCCCGAAATAAGTTAAGTGGTAAGGGCTACATCATCACATTTAACAGTAAGTCAGGGAGTACTGCATGTACTTCTCTATATCTGCATTAAGTGTACATTCAACAAGAACATGGCTGACAACTCTAAACTGAGCTTATCACTGTTCCAATCTTCAATCCCCCACAAAAATTGATAATGTGACACAGAAATAACCTTTATTTAAATTGTTCTTCTATACAACAGCATTCAACAGGTCATATAACAAATCCTACCTGGATGCACCTCCTGGGACTCAGGATGAGCGGCACCCAAGTCAGTGACATGTTGTGGTCCACTCTGCTGTAAATTGTCCTGTTGGAAGATATTTGCCAGGAATTCCTCATTGGAGTGAGAGGCAGTTCTGTAGCAGGCCCACACCGGTTACCCGCTGGTCTTGGCCAACAGCAGCTGCATGCCTCCATGCAGAGGCAATCATGTCAGTGGCCCTGTGGGGCAACTGCTTGTATGTCTGGCTGTGGCCACCCACAGAATTGATGTTGGCAACAATCTGCTGCTATACTCTGAGCCTTTCTGGCATATTGGGATGACCCCATCCCAGAAGATAAAACAAATGCTGATGGAGCACATCAACGATGATATTATTTTCAGCTTCACTGAAGGGAGTCTTCACCTCAATGGCATTGCACATAACTGTCACATGACAATGGAGTAACTGTTAACAGACAAAACAGTAAATGCCGGCAGTCAGTAGTATCCACTGGAAAACCATGAAACAGTCTACAGATGTTAAATACTAACAACAGGCAGGATGCAAAAGAAGGAGAGTAGCAAGAGCAACATATCCTTGTTTGTGCCATAGCAGTAAATCGACTGTGCCCCCCCCCCAAAGAACAGTCCATTCTAATTTGTGACATAACAGCAACTTTTCTTTGCTCCACCCACCCTAAAAAGAACAGGAACATGAACCATTTTGCTAATAAAACATCTTTGAAGTGCTAAAAGTACTTTAAAGGGTCTGTCCCTGAAACATTTGCACATATGTATCAAACAGCTTTCTATTTTCATATATAGTCAATAATCTCTACCTTTGAAATGGCTTAACAAACATGGCCATGCCATCAGTACACTCCTAACTAATGCATACAGATAAGATTGTAAAAGGCTTTGCTTTGCATTATTCATTAATATATTCAAGAATATGCAATATGTAGGTAACAAAAAGGGAGCATACCTCCTGGAGTTCAATACTCCTCTGTAAAGATATCTTTGGTAATATTTTTTTGAAGTCCTACAAAGATGTAGCAGATGTTCACACCATCAGTTTGGCTAAATTTTTATAATGGAGTAGATTGTTAATGGATTTCATATGTCTTAGCCTCTGGTTCAGAGATGCTAATTACAGCATAGGCAGCTGAAGTGCATGCTAATCAACTAATCTGGTGGAGATGTTCAACAAGTTATAAAGCAGCTATGTAGAATCTATGCTGTTTTTTCTTGTGGATATCAAAAGTAGTGGAGTACAGACCTGGAAAGTCTACACTTCCAGAATGTTAGGAGCTGATGCTGCTGAATTCCATTTGCATGTGATACAGGCTGGAGGCAATGTAGTTGATGCTGCCAATAGGCCTAGGCCGAGACAGAAAAGAGTTTTCTAGCCACATTTAATTTATCACAACATACACAAAAGGGACATTGTAGACTGGTACAGGGTGGACAGGGACACAATACAATAACTCTGTGATCTCTGCTGGCTTCAACTCAGAGACAGAGCCTTTACCTCCCCAAGAATTGGATGTGTACTGCTTGTATCACAGTCATCCCTGAACTAACACTGTGGTAAGTGCTGCATTTACAAAGTAAGTCATGAACATGTACTGTACTGTATAATAAAATGTCCTTGTATTTCATCACTTGGTATAGTAAGCAACTACAAGGTGGGAGATTTGTACAGAAATTAATGTAACATGTGACAGCAGAGAGTTATTTGACTTGCATGTGTCCATTAGTAAGTAGCTGTCCTCAGGCCTCAAATATTCAGACATTGATACCTCCCCAAAGTATTGATGATCACTGCTTGCCCTCAGTTAAGCACCATACATTTGTAATGAGAAATCATAACAGACAGAAGTTAGAATGTAATGAGACACATAGCAGTTTCCAGCTTCACCACCCTCACAAGATCAAACAGGCAGGTTGCAAAACAAGGAGAGTAGCAAGAACAACATATCCTTGTTTGTGCCATAATAGTAGCTCAGTCTGAGTCCACCCCCCTCAAAAATAACAGTGTGCCCTTGCATGTGCCATGACAGGAACCCACCTTTGCCCCCAAAAACAGCAGTCTATGCTTATTTGTGCCATCCAACCTGCCCTTCATTTGATAGCAACTGCACATCATAGTGTCCCCAGTTAATATCCTCACACATTTTAAGGTAAATGATACAGACTGGCTTACATACTGCTTGTCTCTGAATACTGGTCAAAAAACTGATGAATGACCAAGAAACACAGAAAGGTAGGACACAGCTGTATATTTGCAAGGAATAAAAATAATAGGTTGTGTGATCACTAAGTGTACTACATCCAAATATATTAAATATACTACATTTACAAATACCAGGTCATGCCTTTATATCAGTTTTCATTCAGTTGCACTTGGCTGTGTGAGGAATTACTTCATTTGCTGCAAAGCTGTTTGTGTGGCAAAGATGGATAAATTCTCCCCGCATGTTTTGTGACAGTGCATTGGAGTGAGAGTTGGAATCCAGATCTATGTAGTCATATCTCATGTGCACTAACATTTTGTACTGTGTATGTCATAGATTGATTTTCATTTCAACTATTTCTCCATTTTTTATAATTTTTTTTTTTTGGGGGGGACTGTTTGAATGATCTGCCACATAACATAAGCTGCTGTGACTATGTGCATCTCATCTGCGTGTACAGAGGCAGTGCACAAACCAGACATATGGGCCACCCAGGTAGCAGACAGGACACAGACAGCTGCAAACATACACTAGATGCATTCAATTAATACTATTGGCTATCACACGAAAATATTTCCTAGCAGTGCGCACTCTCATGCAAAGTGTTTGTGCAATGGTAAGTGATGCACAACACTTTCAAATGTTGCAAAACCAGAAAGTGCGCATTCCCAGTAAGAGCAATACTTGTAATTGGTGGAAAATTTCATTCTACATTGGTCTTGATCTGTGGTAGACATGACTGGCATTCCTGGAGAGGTTATGATATTCAGTGCTCAAAGATGGGGTGTCCAGGAGTCCACAGTGTTTGTTGGACTCCTAGTGAATGAACATGGGCTCAGGCATTTACAGATGGACTACTGTGGCTCAGATTACAAGGCAGAGGTATGGAATAATTTGGCCCAGGCTCTGACCAGTGCTACCAATATCCTCTACATTGGTGAATAATGTTGGAATCACTGCAGGGATCTCAGAATGAGGAAGAGGGATACCCTTGACCACTGGATTGAGGAATGTAGGACTGGGGGCACCCCAGATATGTGTAAGTATCTCTTACAGAGACTACTTGTAAGAGTTAAAAGCTGAATATAGTCAGGATTGGTATGCTTAATGGTATTCTGTTCTGTTTTTTCAATAGCTGTTACAGACTGAGAACTGAATGTGCAAATGCATGCTACTAGATTAGCATGGATGTAAGAAGCATGTGGCATGTATGCATCCAAACAGTACTGTTATTTTAGCATTAAATGTAAAGACACCTTTATTGGTTTATTATGTAGTTATATCAAATGAGTTCCTATTAAAATCAGCAAATGCTTAAAATAGCTGCTTAATCGACCCTCTTTACTCGAAATGGTGAAATCCCGAAACCATTCTCAAGGAAAAAAAATCACTGGGCCGTTTTCGGGGCTTTGGCATTTCCTCTACTGTGGTATATTTAAGTTGGGAGGTGTGGGGGAGTGAACCCCCCACTTTATTTTGTGTTTGTTTTTTTTTTTTGTTTTGTACTGAGCATCAATTTTTTTCCATGTGAAAAAAATCGCTGATCCGTGTGTTCGGCATTTTGGTGTTTTGACATAATAGTGTCAGTTATACAGCGTTCACTATGTTAAGTGTTCACTGATATAATATAGACCCATATCAAAATGACCATTCATTTCTCAACTGCAATAGGAAAGCGTATTCATGAGTCTGGAGGCCAAAACAACTGTTCACTATTACAGAGTAGTCAGAGGTTGTGTCTTCAACAACCATACTTCTTAACTATACAATACTGTTAAGTTTTCACTGATATTCTAATGGAATGTCAGACGGCTAAAGCAGTGGCACCAGTGACCTGCTGTTAACTCTAATCAGTATATTTGGAATATGCATATGTGGAATATACACACATATCAATGATTGCATGTTGCAAACTGTAGCATATTGTGCATCTGTTGGGATTTGCATTGTCCTAACAGTAAACAAGGTAATAGAATTGAATCAAATAATTGTATCAATGCTTTGCATGTCACATATGAAGTTAATAATGTTCCCCCTTTTTTCTCTCACCCCAGTCCTTATCTTTTCTTTTTTAGTATTTTTATCTATATATATTTATATATATATATATATATATATATATATATATATAAGATTAGGGTGTATATATGTACATATATACTTGCATGTATGTATTTACCTATATATTTTGGTATTTAGATATAGGTGGGTTTATGGGGTTTGCGTATAGTTGTTAATAGTGAAATCCCTCTTTTTTGGTCTTTTGTTTTTTTGTTTTGGGTTTTTGTTATATATGACCATATGCAATAATTAATTATACTATGGGTGGTGTGATATTAATAGATAATGTTTTGTTCTATCAAAAAATTATTAATAAATATTAAGTTTTATTTAGATATCACTACTACCAGATGTGTAATAAATATTTCTGCATTTGCTTATGTATATGTGTTATAACAATGTCCAATACAGGAAATATTATTTAAATTATTATGTAAGCATGTCACTTTAAATATGGTCATTGGTATGTATATTTAAATCATGACGCATATGCGTTCAAGCACACACTGATGACGCTTTTGAGCTAAACTGGTCTGTGGGGCAGACTGTACTGGCAATAAATGCTTTGAACCTTTGTGTAGCCTCCTTTTTCTGTGTGCTGGGAGTGCTTTTGGGATTATATATATATATATATATATATATATATATATATATATATATATATATATGTGGCCCCACAGGAAGTTCTACCCTGCAGGATAAGCCAGTGGTTCCCTCCTGATGCAATGGGAGAGATGGTTAGTTTATCACAAGTATTGAACTGCCAAGGTTGGTGCATAAGATTGTGCACCACATAGCTGGTGCACACCTATACCAGATGAAGACACTGCTCTCCATCATTGTATTGAATAACACAAGGAGACACAGATGTCAAGAACTGCAGCCATCAGTGCAGTGAGGTGACAGCGATGACAGTCCAGTGAGTGAAGGCTTGATTCTCACTGTCACCCAGCTTGACATCCATGAGATTGCAATGTTCCCACCCTCACCCAAACAATAGTGTTCACCCACCTCTTGTGTTCTTCACGTTCCTGTCTCTTGTCTTATTTGTCTTGTCTTTCTGGAGTTGCTTCCTCACCTGCCCAACTTACCTCACACAGACTTTCTTATATACGTTGCCCAACACTCCTCTCTCTCCCTCTCTCTCTCTCTCTCTCTCTCTCTCTCTCTCTCTCTCTCACACACACACACACACACACACACACACACACACACACACACACACACAAATAAATAAATAAATAAATAAATGAATAAATAAAAACGGGCACTTGTCAAACTAAAGAAAGTCATCCCATACATAGCTCTCCATTTCACACATGCATATTCATGACACACTTGATTCAGTCCAGTTCTCTGTACAACAGATTGTATTGTGGTCACTTGTCTCTCTGGAGATGTCAGTCCAAATTCAGCTAATATTTTGCATATATGTTCATGTTTTATTCTTGAAAAAATAGATAGCGATGGATCTTTCCTACGTCCTTCCTGCACATTCCTGCCTTCCTTTCACTTTGTTCTTTCCTCTGCTTGCTCCCCATTTCACCACTTTCCTATCTTTCCAGTTTCTTTTGTTTAAAGCATAATTGTACAATGGTGCTCATTGCTCACTAACTTGCAGCTACAGCAAAAAGTGCTTATAAGTACTATATACATTTGTATTGGAAACCAGTACCAACTTGCCATATTTTAGAGACTCCATACCATCTATCACACATTCAGAATTTGGACTTACATGTAAAAGTATTTGACACTGTTAATACACATGGACTTAAACCCAGTAACATCTGAATACACAAATTAATGGATCATTGCATTAACAGATGGTGCTACAAACTCATTTGAGTAGCAGGTGTATTTTAGAGACTGAATAGCAAATGGCAGACTTTACTGCTGTTGTATACACCTTCTACTTAAATGAATCTCTAGCTGCAGGCATTAATGCACTTAATACAGTGATATTGAATACATTTTTAATGTAAGGGGGCAAGGCCCGCTGCTCCCCTCATGTGGGGGAGCTGCACCCCCACACCCCCTGCTAAATATATACATCAACTCCAAGATCACACAACAGTAGAAAGGGGCAAATTCCATCATTCAATATTTTTAATTTTCAATCTTTTTGGGATTCAGTCTTTTCATTTTCAGTCATTCGATAGTAAACCATGTGTGGTGTGTGGTGTGTGTGTGTGTGTGTGTGTGTGTGTGTGTGTGTGTGTGTGTGTGTGTGTGTGTGTGTGTGTGTGTGCATATATATATATATATATATATATATATATATATATATATATATATATATATATACATACATAGGTTTAGTATGAAGACGTCTCTTATCACACTTTTAGTGTTTAGTGTACTGCCACCTATGTGATAATTCATGGGTACATGTTTTTTCCCAAAGATGATAACTATACATTTCTTGGCATTGAGCTTGAGCCCATGGCTCTGGCACCAAGCATCTGTTTCTGTAAGGCCCTTTGTAGAATATCCACATCATTTGGGGATTCAATAATGGCTCCCAGTTTGCAGTCATCTGTGAACTTTGTTAGCCAGAGTCCCTTAATATTGGCCTGTACTTCAGAGAAGTAGATGCCAAACAAGAGCAGTCCCAAGACTGAACCCTGAAGTACTCCACTTGTGACTTGGACGATGGTAAGGTGGTCCACACAGCATATCTGGACCTTGCCAAGGCCTTCAACACCATCCCCCACTCTGGAATCATCTGGGCACAAATCCCTATGTCACTCTATGGATTGCCAACTGGCTTACTGACAGAACCCAGACTGTAAAAGTAGCCGACTCCAAATCCAGCTCCAGACAAGTGACAAGTGGAGTACCTCAGGGTGTAGTCCTGGGACCACTCTTGTTTGGCATCCACTTCTCTGAAGTACAGGCCAACACTAAGGGACTCTGGCTAACAAAGTTTGCATATGACTGCAAACTGGGAGCCATTATTGAATCCCCAAATGATGTGGATATTCTACAAAAGGGCCTTACAGAAACAGATGCCTGATGCCAGAGTCATGGGCTCAAGCTTAATGCCAAGAAATGTATAGTTATCCCCTTTGGAAAAAAAACATGTACCCATGAATTACCACATAGGTGGCAGTACACTAAACATCAAAAGTGTGATGAGAGACTTAGGGACACAGGTGGACAATGGTCTCACTTTCCATAACCACATCGCCACAACAGTCAGAAAATCCTTTATGTGGCACACCTCATCACTAAGGGCTTTTCATCCAGAAAAAAGGAGGTCATTGTCCCACTGTACTCATCCTTCATTAGACCCATTATAGAGTATAATGCCCCATTTGGTATGTACCTCACAAGACATCTGCAACAGCTGGAAAGGCCACAGAAATATCTCACTAAAAGAATCACAGGCCTAAAGCAGATGTCATATGCTGACCGTCTAAAAAAACTCCAGCTATACTCTGTGGCATATCATCTACTCAGAGGGGATCTCTGCTTAACATGCAAGGCCATGCCAAACCCTGAGCTGTTGGACATGCTCCACTTAAAGAAATACCAATCCCTCAAAGCCACATGCTCCAGGCATCTAAACCTTGTCATCACAATGAACAAAACATGCTGGAGTGATAGGTTCCTGACTGAGAGACTCCCCATACTCTGGAATAGACTGCCCATGCATGTCAAGCAGAGTGCCTCCTTGGCCCTCTTCAAAAGGAACCTTGATGATTGGATGGGAGATAGGAAATTCACCCCGGGGATCATGTCAGTCGCCTGCTAGACAAGGTTCCAGAGAAGTAAATATTGTGGGAAGAAATATCCAGGGAATTGTTATGGCTAGGCTTGTATAGGCCCTAGGACTGATAGCCTAGTACCAACCTATGAACCAATGGAGGAGACCATCTTGGTTCTGTTTGGAATGGCATGTTTCATGCATGAGTGGATGTGCTCGTACAGTGCCTTAGTGTAGGATTCAGCTGTCGAACTTTCAGTTCCCATCTGCATGGGTGTCATGGAGTTTGTCACTTCTTACTTGAGTAGCATGAAGTTGGCTTTGTAGACATTGTTCATGGAGGTTTCCCTACTGGGGGAGGTGGGGGTGGGATGTGGACATCAAGGGTGATTAGCTTATGGTCAGACCTGACCAAAGAGGGGGTGACCACTGATGTGGAGCATCAATCTCCCATGTTGGTAATGACCAGCTGTAGGATATTTGAGCCCCTGGTGGGACTATGGATTAGTTGGTGCAGTACCATTGGGCAAAGGTGTTGGTACCCGAGTAGTTTTCCCAATTTATAGCAGGGTAGTTGAAATCATCTAGTATTAGGGTGTTTTGTTGTATATTAATATTATTTAGTATGTTTATAAAGGTGTAGTGTGAATCTTGGGGCATGGTGGGGGATCTGTAGCAAGCTACAATTTGGATTGCTGTCTTACCTAGTGTTAGTTGCACTTATAGAATTTCAGATGCATTGTGTTGGGCAACTAGCCTAGAGGTGTGAATATCCTTGGTGAATATGGACACTCCTCCGCCTTTAGTGCTTCGGTCCAGGTTTGGTGGCCACAAAGTGTGGTAAGAATTGTAGCCTGGTATTGCAGGGGTACTCTCTGGATCCTTGAACCAGGTCTCAGTTACTGCACAGATATCGATGTTCTCCATTTTTAGGAGTGCCTCGAGAGAGAGTGGATTTTGAGGTTTAGACTTCTAGCATTGAGTATCATTACCTTCAGATTTTGCATGCTTATATCTGTTACAGTGAGGGTTTTGTCCTTTGAGCCTTGCCTAAAAAAGGCACTATAGGGGTGGCAAGAGCCTTAGCCAGTAACCTGAATCCAGGGGTGACAGGTGCAGACCAGGGAGGTACGTCTCAAGTCATTCACTCCAACATGGACAATGACAGAGTTGTATTTGTACTTGTTGTGGAGTGACTTGAGTGCATGCATTATGTGGTGGATCCTGGCACCTGACAGGCAGCTGACAGTAATTTTCTCCTGGAAAGTGGGATGTCAGTGTGCCTGACTATAGAGTCACCTATGACTAAAGTGTTGGGTATGTTGTCTTACCTTAGGAGCTGTTGTTTGGTGGCACACTGATTTTTTTTAGCTATGTGTCACTTTGGTTGTGATTGGTGTTTGTTTGTGTTTCAGCTCAGAGGTCCTTGTTGCTTGGGCAGATTAATGTTAAGGGCCTCCACATAAGTGGGTTTAGTGTTACTATGTGTGGATGTTGGTGCCATGAGTTTTGAAGGGCTATGTGTTGCTTGAGGTGTAGTGCAGTGTTAACCTTCTCCTCTTGACTGGAGAGAGCTTTGTTTCCAGTTTGGCTATGTAAGTGCATCTCTTGCAGGTTGTAGTGTTGGGTGGTAGGAGGAAAGGGTTGTCTGTGTACATGAGGCAATTACTGCATTGCCCCAGTATGCCCAGATTCCCAGATGGATGGGAGAAATCACCGGAATCTGACCCTTGGACATGCCTGGTTTGGTGCTTCTTTTGTAAAGTACAAGAGCTGTTTTCCCTTACCTTGGCAAGGTACTTTGCAATTATAGGCTGTTTAGTGCCTATGATTAATTTCTCCTTATTAACAAGGACAACTGAGTGCTTCTATCAGTTTAAGGCTTCCTAGTGCTTTCCAGCAGGTTTTAGAGCAAGTGTTAGTCACAGGGATTCAGATTTTAGTGTTGCTACTGAGAAACCAGCTAGTTCTAAGGGAAAATTTGAAGAGAAGACATTCTGGCACGGGGAATAGTTCAAAGTGATAGACTAACAAGTTAATAAAAGTGCACGGGAGCAGAGAACTAGCAGATCTAAGGGAAAAACTGAAGAGCACCATTCTGAAGCTTACAAAAAATCCTGGGTATAGCAAATCTGTATCTGGGCTACACTAGTTTAAGGAAAGGTAGGAAACAGATTTGTTTTTTAGTAGAAAGTGAAGAGGCAGAAGATAATAAGATAATTCAATATGCAGAAACTAAACAGTAGAATGAGCTGATGTAATGTGACTGGTGGGGGGAGTCACCAGTATCAATTTTATACCAGAGGGGGCAACTCAAGGCCACCAAGACATAAGACCACCACAAGAACAGGTGGGTGGGTGGCAAAAACAATTGCGCAGAGTACAGAGATATTAAATCAAAAGTACAGACGAAAAATGAAAATAGACACTTATCTTTTCTGAATATCACAGCAGGCAGTAAGTCAGTCTCTCAGCACAGCTTGAGTAACAGGTATATCTGATTTAAAGCACAGAAAGCAGAAACAGACCTATTATCCAGACAATACAGTTGCAGGAATGTCCTGCCCAGATGAAACCAGCTCTGTTCACTTTCTCTCACTAAGTAAACAGGCCTCTAGACAAAATATTTCACTACAAACTGAGGTCAACACTAACAGATATTAGCTCTATCTCACAACAAAAAGGACAGTAAAAAGCAGTTGTACGGATTACAGAGATATTAAATCAAAAGTGCAGATGAAAAATGAGAATAAACACTTATCTTTTCTGAATATCCCAGCAGGCAGTAAGTCACTCTCTCAGCACAGCTTGAGTAACAGATATATCTGATTTAAGGCACAGAAAGCAGATACAATGACAAATACAATGATACAAGCGTATATACAACATGGAAAATATTAAAAACTAGATGACTTATAGGTGTAAGATAACAAATCAAGTAACATCAAAATAAAGAGTAACATTGTGTAAATTTCAAGATATTAGAGTAGCGAGGATTTTCACACAACATTATTTGATAGTAGATATGAAACATCACAGTAATACATATTCTAAGGTGGCTTGGTACAGGTGTAAAAGGTAATCTACAACCCTGTTAGCCCTCCTAGTGAAGAGGTTAAAATGGACTTCTGCTTACATTATAGCAAGCTGCCCAATCAGCTTCCTACAGAAGACACATTCATGCCCACTCAGCTCTTCTAGCAAACAGGTTTAAAAAAGAGGACTTTGGCTTACTCCTTAGTAAGCCAGCTGGTACATTTGTACCAATCAGCTTACTTCTTCCTATAACTGATACATATCTCATATCTCCTTCAACTTTCTACTGAAGAGCAAAAAAAAAAAAAAATACGGGGTGACTTACACTGTGAAGAACATGCGCCCTGTGAAAATGGAGAGTTTGCATGTACAGTCGTTGAAACTGATTGAAAAAGTTGAATGTCATTGCAGACAGAATGTCAAGGAAACCAAATTTAATGTTTGATATCTGTGAAACATTTTTATTGAACAATGGGTCCCTGATGAAAGCTCAACCTCTCAAAACAGTGAATAAAGATATTCAAAAACTCAGTAGCTCGAAAGGTATATCAGAAACACAAATAAATTCTGCACCCCCAACCCCCTATTAATTATATATATACCAACATTGAACTCACACTACCATGGAGAAGGGCGGAAAGCTCTGTCTCACTGTACTACAATCTCATACAATGACTATCCATGCCATTTGACTTTCTGGGATTTCAAGTATCCAAGCATCCAAGCTCAGTGTTCCAACACTCTCTTTTGAGGATTCTGTCTTTTGTCAGAGACCCATCTATATCTATATCTATATCTATATCTATATCTATATCTATATCTATATCTATATCTATATCTATATATCTATATCTGTATCTATATCTATATATTCTTATGTAGAGCTATGTGTACATTTTTTTTATTTATGCACCCTAGTGCTAGAGAACTAAGCTACTATAATTTGTGTTTGCTTCACCTTACAAAATAACATTTTTTTGAATTAATACTTCTGCACTTTCTGTCAAACACAAGGAATCAGGAGTAGGTATTTTGGAGCAGAAGTTTTTCCAGGGCCTGAGGGATTTTTATATGATCTGATATTGGCAAAGTGTCACACCATTATGCCAGCCTTTTAACTTCTAGTCTCTTGTAGGGATGGCCAAAATGAAACATATAACCCTTGCACTATGTGTCTTAGAGGTGTATGCAAACTGCATTCAAAGGTGAGGTGTTAGTGCTCACTGAAATGTAGAAACACTAATGTGGAAATGGATAGGTAAGATGTAAGAAGAAGCCACTGAATTGTGGTCGCTAGAGAAGTAATTAAGTTAATTTATTCACCATTTGTTGTTGTTCCTCATTTGGCAGATCCATGGTAAAAAGGCTGCTCTCATCAGGCAGAATGTCTCACATACCAGAGTGCAAATTCTAAATTTTGTTAAGAATGGAAAGGTTAAGGTTCTGATAAAGATAGTAGATCTGTACTCGCAGGTAAAGTATTTCCTCTTGTTCCCTAGGCATGTGGTCCTCCAAATGCATGTTGCCTCAAAAACCTTGCAGGGTCTTGATTGATCTTCTTCTTTCAGCTGCTCCCATCAAGGGTCGCCACAGCAGATCAACTGTTTCCATGTCTTCCTGTCCTCTGCATCTTGCTCTGTCACACCAACCACCTGCATGTCCTCTCTCACCACACCCATAAACCTTATCTTAGGCGTTCCTCTTTTCTTGTTACCTGGCAGCTTCATCCTTAGCATCTTTTTCCCAATATTCTTTGCATCCCTCCTCAGCACATGTCCAAACCAACATAATCTTGCCTCTCTGGCTTTGTCTCCAAACCTTCCAACCTGGGCTAACCCTCTAATATACTTATTCCTAATCCTGTCCATCCTCATCACACCCAGTGCAAATCTTAACATCTTCAACTCTGCCACGTCAAGCTCTGACTCCTGCCTTTTTGTCAATGCCACTGTTTCCAACCCATATAACATAGTTGGTCTCACTACCCTCTTGTAGACCTTCCCTTTCACTCTTACTGGTACTTGTCTGTCACAAATCACTCCTGACACTCTACTCCACCCACTCCATCCTGCCTGTACTCTCTTCTTCACCTCTCTTCCACACTCACCATTACTCTGAACTGTTGATCCCAAGTATTTAAACTCATCCACCTTCACCACCTCTACTCCCTGAATCCTCACCATTCCTCTATCCTCCTTCTCATTCACACACATATATTCTGACTTAGTCCTGCTGACCTTCATTCCTCTACTCTCTAGAGCATATCTCCACCTCTCCAGGGTCTCCTCTATCTGTTCCCTACTCTCACTACAGATCACAATGTCATCTGCAAACATCATAGTCCACAGAGACGCCAGTCTGATATCGTATGTCAATCTGTTCATCACCATTACAAATAAGAAAGGGCTCAGAGCTGAACCTTGATGTAATCCCACCTCCACCTTAAACGCATCCGTCACTCCCACCGCAGACCTCACAGCTGTCACACTACCCTTGTACATATCCTGTACCACTCTAACATACTTCTCTGACACTCCCGACTTCCTCATACAATACCACAACTCCTCCCTAGGCACCCTGTCATATACTTTCTCTAAATCCACAAAGACACAATGCAACTCCTTCTGACATTCTCTGTACTTCTCCATCAACACTGTCAAAGCAAACATCGCATCTGTAGTGCTCTTTCCTGGCATGAAACCATACTGCTGATCACTAATCATCACCTCCCTTCTTAACCTAGCTTCTACTACTCTTTCCCATAACTTCATGCTGTGAGTGATTAATTTAATCCCGCTGTAGTTACTACAGCTCTGCACATCACCCTTAGTCTTAAAAAATCGGAACCAAAACACTTTTTCTCCATTCCTCAGGCATCACCTCACTTTCCAAGATTTCATTAAACAATCTAGTTAAAAACTCCACTGCCATTTCACCTAAACATGTCCATACTTCCACAGGTATGTCATCTGGACCAACAGCCTTTCCGTTCTTCATCCTCCTTCCTACTTCATACTTCCTCCTTGCTAATCCACTGCACTTCATGATTCAGTATCCGCACATCATCCAACCTTCTCTCCCTCTCATTCTCTTCATTCATCAACCCCTCAAAGTACTCTTTCCATCTGCTCAACATACTCTCCTTGCTTGTGAGTATGTTTCCCTCATTATCCTTTATCACCCTTACCTGCTGCACATCTTTACTAGCTCAGTCCCTCTGTCTAGCCAATTGGTACAGGTCCTTTTCTCCCTCCTTAGTGTCCAACCTTTTATACAACTCATAATATGCCTTATCCTTAGCCTTTGCCACCTCTCTCTTTGCCATGGACCTCATCTCCTTATACTCTTGTCTACTTTCTTCATCTCTCTGACAATCCCACTTCTTCTTTGCCAATCTCTTTCTTTGTATAGTTTCTTGTACTTCTTCATTCCACCATCAGGTCTCCCTGTCCTCCTTCCTCTTTCCAGATGTCACACCAAGCACCTTTCTAGCCATCTCTCTTACTAGCTCTGCTGTAGTTACCCAGCTATTCGGTAACTCTTCACTGACACCCAATGCCTGTCTTAATTCTTCCCTGAACATCACCTCACAATTACCATTTTTCAATTTCCACCCTTTGATCCTTGGTGCTGCCCTCACACTCATCCTCCTCTTCATGATCACCAATGTCATCTTACAAATCACCATCCTATGCTGCCTAGCTGCATTTTCCCCTGCCACCACTTTACAGTCTCCAATCTCCTTCAAACTGCCCTCCTACATAAGATATAATCCACCTGTGTGCATCTTCCTCCACTCTTGTATGTCACCCTATACTCCTCCCTCTTGTTAAAATACATATTCAACACAGCCATGCCCATCCTTTTCGCAAAATCCACTACCATCAGATCTTCTGCATTCCTTTGCTTAACACCATACCAACCCATCACTTCCTCATCCCCTCTGTTCCCTTCACCAACATGCCCATTGAAATCTGTTCCATCACCAGTCTCTCACCCTTGGGTACAGTCATCACCACTTCATCCAACTTACTCCAAAATTTTTCTTTTTCATCCATCGCACACCCAACTTGTGGAGCATATGTAGGGTCTTGATTGATATTTTTCTAATTCAGCTTCCCCAAATCCAGAATTAAGTAAAAAGTCAGCAATAAACTTAAAATTGGAATCATTTCTCTTATATTGCTACTACTACTAATAATTTATTTAGATGTAGCTGAACATTAAATACTGTGACTTAAATTCCCATTTCATAAATACAGTAGGACAGACGTAGATGTACATAGTAAGAAGCCCCTCGATGTTATGCCAGATAAAGGAATGTTCTTAATAACTAAAAGGAATGCACCTTGTTTGAAAACACTGTGTGCCCATAGCTCATTATAGATTGATTATTGTAGACTGCTGTATGGCTGATTATTATAGACTGATTTAAAAAGAGTCTTTCTGTTTTATGATGATAATGCTCTTCAGATATAAATCAAGAAAAATGTATCTCCTAAAGAATGCTAAGAGCCCGTTACTTATTGTTAAGAATTATGGCAAAGATTTTGCAGAGAATGAATTAAACTGAACTAAATCCATCTCAAAAATTGATGGCTATAAAACCAGCTGAGACAGCATATCAGTAAAACAGCCACGAGCTAGATGAGTCTAAGGTACATTTAAGGCATATTACTCTTTTATGATATAAATAATATGCCATTTTTGGATTGCTAGGTAGTTTTGTACAAAATTGGATAAGCTTATTTGCTCATAAGGCATCACGTATTTGTACTGCTTAAACACTAAAACTGTCAAAAATGCATTTTATTTCATCTATACTATAATGACACTCAATACGATGTTTACATTTAGGTATATGTACTGACTAAAATGTCAGTACTTAATTATGACGAATACTTGCATATATATATATATATATATATATATATATATATATATATATATATATATACACACACACACACGCACACACATATATATATATATATATATACATACATATATATATATATATATATATATATATATATATATATATATATATATATATATTATTTTTTTCTAAAATAATCTGACAACTTTAAGCACAGCTGCTGTCTGTCGTAGATAACAGGCATCCTGCTGACAGCAAGTCTTGGATGTGAGGTTTATAAATGGAACAGCATATTCAAAACTTCCTGTGTAGTGCATCACAGACGGAAGTGAACAGCCCATTCTAAAGCTTATGGGTGCTTGTAGAATACTGGGCCACAGAAGAAGCAATGAAGACAACAGTGTTGAGAATAAATAGGTGATCAGAAGAGAATGCATGCAGCACAGTTCAACATGTATACAGACAGTAAAGTAGAGAAGTCAGAAATGTACAGCAAGTATATACTCGTATTGTTATAAATGCAGAACCTGGAGCTTTTTTCTCCTGGACCTACTCTGAAAATTCAATATGCCCCAGCAGACCATTCTCAGTTAATAAATGCAAGTTAATGAATTGCTATAACCGTACATACAAGCAAATATAGTTGTCAGAAACACACAGAAAGAGTAGACTGTGTACCCACTATAGTGTAAGTGATGTAGGCACCCGAGGGAGGGAAGAATGTGCATCCATAGCACTTAGTCCTCTATTTTATTTATTTATTATTTGTTTACTGGGAAAGAGACCATTTTGAGTGGAGGCTCAGGGAGAAATGCTCCAGATGCATGTCTTTGGAATGTGGATGGAAACTGGAGTACCCAGAGGAAACCCACACAAATGCATGGAGGATAGATAGAAAGCACCCCAGCAGTGAACTGAACCAGAGAACCTCTTGCTGTGAGAAGACAATACTAACTACTGCACCACCCATGGAAGTAGTTCTATATGTGCTTTCCCATGGCATATATAGAACTGTGAACACCAGGACCAGCATTGACTAACATCAGCAGAGCGCATCAAAGGTAGCTTTGCCCCCACATCTGGATAAAGTATCTTGTCACAATAAATGTACACCATGAGGTTTATTTCATGTGCAGTGTCTGCAGTGATACATAAAGCAAAACACTGAGCAGTTAGTCAGTGGATACAGGACAGTACCTTTTACAGTCTGGGTGGACTTAGTTCCCATACACCGAGGAGATGCAGAAATATGAGGGCACTCCACTGTGCTGATATAGGATGCATGGCATAAAATGGCTACACACTCACTTTCTCAAAACTCCTGAATTATTATAATTGTTTTCAGGACAGATGGATGAGGGGCACATACAGCTGCTGGTTTAAGCACTTGGGCTTCAGGCCAGTTATTTTACATTAAGAAGGTTCGTGGTCTGCACTCTTGTGGGAGGAGAGGCTGGACTCTGCCCTTCTGAGCTGGGAATTTCTGGTTGAAGGTTTATAGTGCCTGAATATTTGAACTGTATCTTACTGAAATTGGTACACCTTGTTTGCTGTAGCATAGACTAGATCCAGGCCTGCTGAATCTAGCTTTGTTTGTATGCTTGTTATTTCCCTGGAACGCTAATTCCACCTAAAATGCGGCTTCTCAGCACTTCTGTGGATCCCTAGTGATATCTGCATTGCTTACTGTACTTATTTCCTTGCTTTGCTTGAAAGAAAGTTACTGTTTGTCGTTTTTGCATTTAAGTTACCTGTAACACATTGCACTTGTTACCTGGCACTTGCTCACTAAAGCAATTATAAGTCAGCACTAAAAATTAAAAGCACTACACCCTCGCTCCCCATTGGCCCTTGTTTTCAATTATAAAGGAATTCCCAATATTATTCTAGCATGTCCAAAGGTCAGTTGTCAATCTCCTCTCTGGTCCAGCTGGTGAATATGGGAATCTTGAGGCAATGTTACAACTGCCTCATGTACACAGACAACCCTCTCCTCCTCCCAACAAATTCCGACACGTGTGAGAGATGCAACCATATAGCCAAACTGGAGGCTAAGCTCTCTCAACTCCTTACTGGCATAACCAGTCAGGAGGAGAAGGAAACCACACTCACTACAATTCCAGTCTCACATAGACCTACCACGACAGCAAACCAAACACATAAGCACACAAAAACATACTCGGAGGCTCTAAATAAAGATCTGCCTAAGCAGCAGAGACCTCCAAAGCAGACACCCAAGCAACCGCTACCCGAAAACAAAACAAGTGCAACACATATCTCACAAAGCCAGTGTGCCGAACAGTCACAGCCCTTAAGGCTAAACAACACACCTGATACACTTGTAATAGGTGACTCTATCATCAGGCACACTGACGTCCCGCTCACCAGGCTGAACAAGGAGAAGGTCATGGTGAGCAGCCTGTCTGGCGCTAGGATCCGCCACATAACACAAGCACTCAGGTCACTCCAAGGCAAGTACAAATATGACTCAGTCATTGTCCATGCTGGTGTGAATGACCTGAGACGCACCTCCCTGGACTACATGAAAAGAGACATAGAGGAGCTCTCTGAGCATGTAGCCCAGGCTGGTATGACCCTGACCTTGAGTAGCATCTTACCCTCACCAAGAATGATGCCACAATATGAAGACAAGATGATCAATTTCAACAATTGGCTTAAGTATTGGTGTCATTCAAAGGGGATCCAATGCCTGTCAGCTTGGGATGATATGCACGACAAGCCACGATGCTTTGCTAGGGACGGCTTGCACCTGTCACCCCTGGGCTTTCGGATATTGGCAAAGGCTCTTGCTACCCCCATAGTGCCTTTTTAGGCAAGGCTCAAAAGACAAACCCACCTCCATAGGTATCACAAGGCATAAGAAACTAAGAGTAATGCTACTCAACGCCAGAAGTCTAAACCTCAAGATGCACGCACTCAAAACTCTCCTTAGCATGGAGAACATCGATATCTGTGCAGTAACAGAAACCTGGTTCAGGACTCCGAGAGCACCCCAGCACTACCAGGTTATACCTCATACCATGCTTTTCGGCCCCAAAACTTGGACCGAACCACAAAAGGAGGGGGAGTATCGATATTCATCAAAGATACCCACACCTCCAGGTTGGTGGCAAAGCACGAAGCATCAGAGACTATCCATGTGCAACTAACAGTGGGTAAAACTGCCTTCCAGTTTATAGCCTGCTACAGACCACCCTCCCAAACCCAGGAACCCCACTCGGCCTTCCTGAGAACACTGGAAAATATGAAGGTCTCTCCGAACACCATTATATTGGGCGACTTCAACTACCCAAACATAGATTGGGAGCATTACTCTAGCTCCAACACCCTTGCCCAAAGGTTCCAAGAATTCATAAACTCAAATGCTATGGAACAACTTGTTACCACTCCCACAAGAGGGGAAAACATACTGGACCTGATCATCACCAACATGGGGACTCTATGCTCCAGACCAGAAGTGTATCCCTCACTGGTAAGATCAGACCATAAACTGATCTCACTGGATATTCACATCCCGACCCCACCCCTGCCCAGAAAACCACAGTGAAAAACTTCTCTAAAGCAAATTTCACACTCCTCAAAACCGAGGTGGAATCCTTCAAAGCCCCTGGGCCTGTAGAAAATATGGCCCAGACCACAGAATCATTTATAAATGCATTCTATGAACACCTTCAGGAATTGCATGGATCATGCAGTCCCAAATAAAACCAAGACCCAATCCTCCAAAGGCAGACGACCTGTCTGGTGGACCCCAGCCATAAACAAACTATACAATAGAAGGAGGAAGCTACTACATGATAGAGCAAAATCCCAAAAAGGGAAGGCATCTCTGATCAGTATTAGCAAAAACTAAGGGCACTCATAAAATCATCAAAGGCCAGCTTCAAGAGAAAAATTGCACAGGACACTAAGGATAATCACAAGGCTTTCTTTAGTTATGTTAGGAACCCGGGTGGGAATTCCCAGATATGCTCTGAATTAGTCCAAAATGACAAAAAATACACTGATCCCACAGACATTGCCAACATCCTAGCTGACAGGTTCAGCACAAACCCCCCCCCCTCCCAACCAAAAGGGCAAATATCTATCCCAGCAGAGTGCTGCCCCCCTGACATCTCAGATGCTCAGGTGGGAGCTGCCCTCTCCAAAGCAAAAAACACAGCATCAATGGGACCAGACGGTGTCCCAGGCTTCGTCCTACATGAACTCCAAGAAGAGCTAAACCCAAACATAAAACTACTGTTCAAGCTCAGCCTTACTACAGGATATGAACCCAAAGAGTGGCGTACAGCAACAGTGGTCCCTCTCCACAAAGGTGGTGCCTCAATGGACCCTGGAAACTATCGCCCCATAAGCCTGACTAGCTTGGTCTGCAAAGCTATGGAAAGGATCATCATGGACCTCATAAATAAAGATATTGGGGACCTACAGACACTGGATCCTACCCAGTTCGGCTTTGTTAAGGGCAGATCCTGCCTCTTAAACCTGGTTGACTTCTTTGAAACAGTCACCAAGGCCATTGACAAAGGGAAGGTGGTCCACACAGCCTATCTGGACCTCGCAAAAGCCTTCGATACAATACCCCACTCAGGCATTATAGATAAGCTCACCAGCTTAAATATAAACCCCTATGTCACTAGATGGGTTGCAAACTGGCTCAAGGACAGAACCCACATGGTTAAAATTGCTGGAGCCATGTCAGACTCCAAACCAGTTACAAGTGGCATCCCACAAGGCTCAGTCCTGGGACCTCTCTTGTTTGGTATATATTTCTTGGAGGTACAGGCCCACACAGAAGGACTGTGGCTGACCAAGTTCGCAGATGACTGCAAACTGGGCGCCATAATTGACTCTCCAGCCGACACAAGCATCCTCCAAAAGGGCCTCATAGAAACAGACAACTGGTGCCAGAGCCATGGCCTCAAGCTAAACTTCAAAAAGTGTATAGTCATCCCCTTTGGCAAAAACAAAGTGCCCACAAATTACCACATAGGCGGTAATCCATTAAGTACAGAAGAAGTAATTAGGGACCTGGGGACCTAAGTTGATAGCAATCTCTCATTTGACAACCACGTGGCCAAAGTGGTTAGAAAAACATTTTATATAGCCCACCTAATTATGAAGGGATTCACATCTAGATTAGGGGAGGTCATCGTGCCTCTTTACTCATCCCTCATCAGGCCCATAATCGAGTACAATGCCCCTTTTGGGATGTACCTTACCAAACACCTGCAGCAACTGGAAAGACCCCAAAAGTACCTCACCAAGAGGATCAAAGGGCTCAAACAGATGCCATATGCTGCCCGGTTAAAGAAATTCCAGCTCTACTCAGTGGCATACCGCCTGCTCAGAGGTGACCTGTGCCTGACATATAAGGCCATGTCCAACCCGGAATTAAGGGACATGCTGCACCTCAAAAAATCCAAATCCCATCGAGCTACACGCTCCAGAGACTTGAACTTCAGCACTGAAATAAATAGGACATGCTGGAGGGACAGATTCATAACCCAGAGGCTCCCTTCACTCTGGAATAAAATCCCAGTCCAGGTTAGGCAGAGTCCCTCTTTGACTCTCTTCAAGAGGAATCTTGATGAGTGGATGGGAGATCGTAGGTTTACCCCAGGTATCACTTCTGTGTCACTGTTAGACAGAGGCACAGTATACTAACCTCGATAAAGGGCATAGCAAAATTAATTTAAAATGGGTGGCGAAAGCCAAACATACTCTGGCTAGGCTTATAAATGCCCTAGGGCAGATAGCCTAGTATGAACCTATGAACCTATGAACCTATAAGGAGTATGAACTTTAGTCCAGGTTTTTGCACTATGTGTCTTATTGTGCTCACATGGGCACTGCTTAAAGTTCATTACTGTATCCATGGCATATAAAAGGGTATCATTTGACTTGCATTAGCAATGCAGATGTTGTCTGCAAACAATCAGGCCCCAAACACTATTAAATATTTGCAGTTGTAGTTATCAGTGAGTTTATTTGTATGTGTCAGCACATAGGTTAGGTTCATAGATTAGTACTTGTCTAATTGCCTTTTTGAGCCATTTGAAGCCTAGCCAATTATCCCCTGTGAGATTCAAGCCCTGTATCTTGTGTTTGTAAAACAACCACTTTAACCATTCGTCCACCCTCCCAACCTAGTACATTAACATCGATTCAAGAGCACTGGAATTCACAATGAAATAAACAATGAGTAAATGTCATGCAGTCATAACTGGTACAATTCAGGAATTATTAACACTATGTTAATCACTTTACTGGTTTCAGGGCAGCTATGACAAAATGTTCATTACTAGACCTTCTCATGATGTCAGTTATTTCACTACCCTTTAACATTACAAATACATTTAGGTGTAGTGTGTCTACGGTATGAAATACATGGAACATAAGCTCTTTACAAAAGTACTTTGTATTACAATCACATGCATAAAATACTTCCCAGTCAAAAGTGTGAGTGCCGTATACGTTGGTCCAGCAAAAGCAGAAACTGTGCGACTGTCACGTAAATGCACTGAATCCTGAAGCCTGATGCAATGTCACCAAAGAATTTTTGCTGGGGGGGTCATATTGTGCACCACTTAATTCTGTTAAAACTTAGATTTACTAACTCAGAGATTGCCACAACTTAGATTAAATGGAAAATGACAAGGTATTATATCCCCAAACTTTGCACATATTCCCAGCATTTGTACTATCAGCTCCACCTTTCGGAGGACTGCAAGAGGAACTCAGCTGTTCAAGACTAGGACTTTGTTTGCATTTTAAGTACACACACACACACACACACACACACACACACACACACATATATATATATATATATATATATATATATATATATATATATATATATATATATATATATTTTTTTTTTTTTAAGTTAACATTTGTTTATCAGGAAAGTCTAACTTGAAATGAAGCCAATTTTTTGTGGAGGCCCAGGGAGAAACTGTCCAGGCACATGTCTTTGTAACATGGGAGAAAACCAGAGCACCTGGAGGAAACTGACACAGAGGCAGGGAGGACATGGAAACTCAGCACAGAAGGCACCACAACTGAGAAATGAACTGGAGAAACTCTTGCTGTGAGGTGACAACCCAACCACTGCACCACTGCATCATCCTGTATATACATATAGTTATTTATTACTGTCACTGTTCCATGCATATGTTTATGTTACACAGAACTGTCATGCCTGTGTGCAAGGTGGGAATCATGGACCTTTATGTACAGGTTTAGCACTACTGTTATATACCACCATTAATGTCTGCGCTTAAAATCAGATATAGACTTCTAATTGTTTAGTAGTGCTACACAATTACTGCTGTTCCTGGTGTACATTTTGCCAGTTTTTAAACTGCATGCCTCTGTATATAGATATGATCATAGGATCACAGGATCATAGGAGATTACTAGGCTAATGGTCCCAGGGCCCTTAGAAGCCTAGCCAAATTCAACCCATGTTCCCAAAGGGGTCTGGTTCAAGCAGACGCTAAAATCAGCACCTAATTGCCCCTGTCCAAGAGGGATGCAGGTGGAGCCCTCAGAGTGAATTTCTGGTTACCCATCCAATCATCCAAACTACATTTAAATAGGGCCAATGAGGGGCTTTGTTTAACATGAATAGGAGGATTGTTCTAAAGGTGGGGCAACCTCTGTGAGACAAATCTGTCTCTCCAGCAAGTTCTGCTGATATCATATACCAGGTTAAGGTCTTTTGAGTGAGTGACCTGTATGCTATTTGGCTTGCAAATGTACAGCATTCCTATTAAAGCTGGGTCAAAGCTTGCTCTATATGCAAGGCACAGGTCACCTCTAAGCAGTCGTTATGACACAGAGTAAAGTGACACTAATTTCAGTCTGTCCACATAAGACAGATCTTGAAGACCCTAAATTTTCTTTGTAAGTAACCTTTTTGTTCTCTCCAATTGTTGTAGGTGTTTGGAAAAGAACATATCAAAGGGACTGTTGTACTCTATTCACCTGATGAAGGAAGAGGACAGGGGGGTTATAACCTTTTTTTTTCTGGAGGCAATGCCCTTACCTATGAGATGAGAAATATAAAATGCCCTTCTTACCACTGTGGAGACATGGTGAATGAAGTTAAGGTTGCTGTCAACCTGTGTGCCCAGATCTGTCAGCACTGACTGCATGCTTAGTTATTGCTACTACTGATGTGGTAGTTTGAAGGAACATCACCCTTGCTGAAGTGGATAATAATGTATTTTTTTGCATTAAGTTTAAGACCATGACTTTGGTGCCATTCATTAATCTGCACAAGACCTTATTGCAGAATGTTTACATTACTAGGCTTTTTGATGATCACTCTCAGTTTGCAGTCATCAGTAACTTTGTCAACCACAGTCCTTTAGTTTTAGCCTGTACTTCGGAGAAGTAGATTCTGAACACTAGGGGTCCCAGAACCAATCCTTGTGGAACACCACTGGCTGCAGGTCTGCTAGAGAAGGTGGCATCCCATATTTTGACCATATGAGTTCTATCAGTGAGCCAGTTTGCAACCCACCTGACCATATATGGGCTGATACCCAGCTGGGTGAGTTTATAAATGATTGCTGAGTGGGGGGTTGTGTAAAATGCCTTGGATAAGTCTACATAAGCCGTATGCACAGATTTGACCTCATCTAGGACTTTGGTGACTGTCTCAAAGAAGTCCACTGAGTTTAACAGGCATGATCTCCCCTTGACAAAGCCAAACTGGGTGGGCTCAAGCATTTGGAGATTTCCTATATTGTTGTTAATAATGTCTATGATGATTCATTCCATGGTCTTGCAGATAAGACTGGTCAGGCTAATGGGTCTGTAATTCCCGTGGTCCATGGATGCACCCCCTTTGTGCAAAGGGAGGATGGTAGCTGTTTTCCATTCCAATGGGGTGAAGCCAGTGCTTAGGCTGTAATTGGCTCACTGGTAATGCTATTTCCTGTTTTAACCCATGTAGAACACAGCCTGCAATGTTGTCTGGTCCCATAGAGTCTGTGTTTTTGGCCTTGGAGAAGGCATTTAATACCTGCTACTTGGAGATACTAGACTGGATAGGTGCTACAGATGCTTTGGGTTATATGTGGTGGGGACAGGGGAGTGAAGTTTTCACTGAACCTGTCAGCCGGTAAGTTTAATATATCCACAGGTTCTGTATATGTAA